>NW_027149827.1:755000-968854 GCF_031143425.1 Pleurodeles waltl
AATGGGGAGTTGTTTTGTCTGTGGGTGTCCATTGTGAGTGAGGCGGTATTTACCGCCAATGGTTTACTGCCATTGAATGCCCGCCGTGGTGATTCGTGGGTCATAATGTGGCGGCCATTGTTTTGTTGGGGTAATGGTGTGGGTTTTGATACTGCAACTTTAGCGCTGACCTTTGGACTGGCAGATTTGTATGTGGCTGAATTCTGTTGGTAACAGGGATTTACCGCCAATGTCATAATGGGGGCCACAGTGATGCATGCTTAGCCCAGCATCAAATAGTGATTATAAGACTAACCATCCAATAATTAAAAAAATAGGTCTCATCCCCATGGTATTAGCAACACATCACTTCAAATGTAGCAATCAAAATAAAACAAACATCCAATTATATTCTAAAAAATAATTGCAAAAAAAGACAATGAAAAACAGCTTCTTCACAGTCCATTGACAATAGTCATGCCAATACAATGTTTATCACAATATATTTATTTAAATAAATACACCAATCCCTACGATATACAAAGGCACAAAACAAAAACATTAATAAAACTGCACATTTAATGTTAAACTAACATGATACATCAAAGCCGTAATACTATCTTACCACTCCATTAATTGTTAAATATATTTAATACCATGTAAAAAATATTATACAGCATATTGTTAAGCGAGGAGATGTGGGAGAATGAGCGACCTCCAGTTTTACTGTTGAGGATTCAAGGAATGTGTGAGAGTAATGCAGAGTGTAGGTGTCTGGTGGGTTGGTGTAAACAAAGGAAATCACGTTCTCTCTCTCTAAACATCTCCCAGTCTCATATTGAATGTTATGAACCCTACACTCAGCTTTTCTTTGAACACCCATCTTCAACTTAATAGGCAAAAGTGCCATCTTTCAGTGCAAATGGCAGATCAGGATTCACGGAAATAAGATTTGTGGACATTTATGCCATCAGATGGAATTTACTGGCACAGAAAATAAACCAGTATTGTGTATTTTATGGAGTATTTAATTTTGAGCTAGTGTGGGTAACATAAGTCTTCCAAGGAAAGAGCGATATCAATTGAGAGGTATTTCCACAAGGAAAAAAAGTGTGTTAGAAATGAAATAGGAAGGGCGGGGGGGGTTAATGTGTTTGAAAGATGCATTTACTGCAAACTGTCTGCTGGCAATCTGAAGAAGTGTGTGGCAGCAGAATCATTGATGGAAATTTGCCACTCATTTATTTTCATGAGTTCTAAATAGAACGTTTACAAAACTCAAAGACATTAATGTGCTTAAATATTGGAGGACACATATGAAATGTGGATCTTTTAAAAATAGATTTAAGAATTGGCCTCATGTTTGCTATATTTGGGTTTCAATAATGAGAACATCTTCTGATGGTTTAGCTTGAATAAAGTTAACACATTTGAAATAAACTGGGTAGAAAACGTTATATTTTTAAGTTTTGGGAAAATTCTTCTAGTAATCATCTCTCTTCACGCTGATACCTGAAATAAATGCATTTTTTTTGCTGAACGTTTTTGAATAGGCCAAAATCCATTGAGCAGACAAGTGTGGCGAAACTGCATTTCGATTTAATGTAAACCTTGCTTTAACTCCTTTCTGCATAAAACGTGCACTAACTGCTTGAATACACTATGCCATCCAAAGGATACTTTGTTATGCGTTTGTAGTATTTCAGTGTATGCACTTCCACTGAAGGTTAAAGAGAAACACATACCTGTTATTTGATTAAAACATCCTAACTCAGAAAATCACTGGCCGTGTTTGGATACCTTGTGCATCGGGAAGCTCAGCGTTGGCAACTTCTATTCGTTTTTAAAATTAACTCTATTGCTTTAATCCAATCCATCAGATTCCTTCTTTCTGACCACAGCTATTCAGTTTGTAGCTGTAGAATGAAGGGTATACCTATTCTGTTCTCATTGCAGAGATGCAGATTGTTTCCTCAGGTTGAGAGTGTGAGTAGAACATGCCATTACCTGACAGTCATCCAAAGCCTAAAATATTTGGACTGCAGTTTAACCCATGATTCCACCTCTTCATAAAATTATTCACCCACTAAACACGCCTAGGGTTGCCATAATAGGATTCACATAACAAGTAAGCAACAATTGCAAGCAGCATTCAAACAATGAAAACTGGGTTCCTTTGATAGAACTTTCTAGGCAGGGTTGCTTTCTTTTCGTAATTTTAAGCTGCAAATTGAGTGCCTATAGAGTAAGTGAAATATTATGGCATCCCTACTTATAGCCATAATCATTACTTATGAATTGCAAGTTGGAAACCTCTTTGGTTATGCAGAAGCATGCAGATTTACCTGACAGAACACTGTGGAAACCAAAATGTTGTGCATCTGAAAGTCTGCAAAATGGCATGGAAGTGAAAAGCAATCAACAAAGTCAGAAATTGCTGGTATAGAGTATCTGCTTAGGTCGGTGGTGAACTAGATTTGAAAGCTGCATTTACAGTACTGTACCACGTAGTTGGATTAACAATATTTTATGTGCAAGAATTACTTAGGTTTTCGGAAATGAGTCTGTCGTTGAGCAATGGCAACTTGATTTACTCTGTTCCCTCACACAGCACTCTGTCCCACCGGCACTGAAATATATATTTTTGTAATTTTCTACAAGGCTCATCTGGGCACCAGAGGAAACACGTGTAGATAAAACTATTAGAAGTTCACAACTGTTTTTTTTCATTTATTTTTTTTAAAGCCATTGGATTTGGCTTAAGGTACAGCCTTACAGAGTCCGAGACATTTCTTCTTTTTTCCACATTGACGTTCCATGTAGCAGCAACTAAATTCTTCCAAATTCTAAACAAAAAACTTGCTGCTTATGTCTCTTGTTATTGCACTTATACTATTGTTCTAATATACTTGCCATACTATTGCAACACTACAGCACTTCATACTAGCCGTTTGAGAATCTGAAAAGAAGATGCTTTTGCAGTTGAAGGTTTTCATTGATCAAGAATAGGTCGAAACACCGCTCTCTTCCTAACTGCAGTAAAGCGATCTTCTCCTACATGTTTTTAAAAAAAACTTGGAACATGGATTCCACCAACACATTGCACGGTCCAGTACATCCCTCTCCCATCCAGCCCCGACATCTTTACTATGGGACTCTCACCAAATGCACTGCAATGGAAAACAAAAACATGTAACTGAACAAGTTAGTTTCAAGAACTAATTTAATGTTATTCTTATAGATGGGTAAAAGCGAATTGCAGAGATGTTTTTCACTGAGTGGCAGACGTCAAATCATGTCAGCGAAGAAGGCATCCCTGCCTAGACCATTTTATCTATGTCACTCGAGACACCTGGATAAGAAACATCCTTATGATTTACTTTTTACTCATCTTTTTTATGTGATTGATGGCCTCCAAAACCACCTGTCCATGCTCTCAACTGCAACGTAGTGGTAGAGAAGTAATGGGGGATCCGCACCTAACAAGGCCTCTGTTATGGATCCTAGTTCCAAAGGAAACAGATAAAGAATACCTTACCTGCCTTCATGAATGTCAATTCCCCAAAAGGCCAGGGGGCAGTGAAAGTGACATCACTCGACCATTGACCTCCCCTTTCACTTAAATATATACTTACACATAGATTCACACTTAATATACACACTCTCTCATATAAACACACTCTCACCCGCAAGCACGCACACAACATACATTTAAGGAGCAGCTCATGCAATACCACTCTTCACCTGCTTAAATGCTTCCACACAATTAATAAACTAGACACATTTCTTATTCTATAAAATTGGTAAAGGAATCTTCTCTGGAACACGACCCAGAATTACTACAAAAATAAATCATGCAGAATCACAGCAAATAAACAGCACAAAGCAGAATAGCTACATATCTACTAAAATATGGATTTGCTTTGCTCTCACTGTGCTGGCACAGTTTTGGCTGCTAGGTGCCAATGCAGACACCCTTATGCCATCGTTCAACAGTATCTGCATTGTGGAAAGCAAGGTGAACAGGAAGCCCTCTCTTTCAGTGCAACGGTTATGAGCTGAGGCATTTCCCACTTCGTATTTGAGCTGTAGAATGCAGCACAAATGCAGAGGGAAAACTGAGGAGCGATGAAAACATTTCTCCTCATTACACCTGGCTCAAGGAGGCATAGGTCTGCAGTTCTTTGTAGATGGGGATTTGCATCAAAATCAATGAGTGGCTGCCTGGGAGTACTGATGCACCACCCATGGAACGCCCCTTGATGCAAAGTAATGCAAGGCAGAGCATTCCACAGCTTTGTGTTAATTTTGGTTATAATCCACAATTTTTCAGTGGATTGAGTACCATCAATGCACTTCTCATCGGGGTTTGCATTGGAAAAAGTAAAACAAATCTAATACAAAGGTATAGTATGCATTTAACCTAAACATTTGCCTCACCCAAGAGTTGCCTTAATTTTCCTTACCAGAGAGATAAGGGTTTTCAGGCACTACTATGAATAAACTATCTTTAGTCACTACTTCTCACTACTTGTCAGTTGCCTCATCAATACCATCCACATCATGCTGATATTCATTAAAGACTAGTAATGCACCCAGACAAAAGTTGTCACAGATTCACAGTGAGCCATTATATTGCTGTGTCCATTCACCTATGGCTAACCATTAGAAATTTGCAATATCCGTCAGACCCCATTTGCAGGGCTATGGTGCAAAATCTGCACTTCCGTGCCAAATTTAATCCTTTAAGCTCCAAAGTTGTAGTGGTAGTGATGTGAGTAGCCGCAGAAGTCTTGGGTTTCAGCAGCACGATCCACTGCTGGCACAGTTCTTGATGGCAGCAGGACAGTGTGCCTCAGTCACAGTTTCTTAGAATCAGCACAGTCTGCCTAGGGCACAGTTCATGTCTACAATGGTGATGACCATTGTCTGTGATTCCTGCCTGAAACTACCAGCATGGAGAGACTTCACCCATGCTCTTGAGCTCAAGTTTCGGTATTCCTACTTCTAGCAGATCCACACACCAGCAGGTTGTTGCTCCCTGGACAGTCACACCTCCTCCAGGTTTGGCAGGCTCCTTCCCCTCTCTCAGCAGACAGGTTCAGATGAGAGTAAGTTTTGTTCCCTCTAGGCAAGTGTTGGAAAATGGGTTATTGGCAAGGGCAGGTAGGTACCTACACTTAGCAATAGACCACTAACCTCCACTTAGGTCTCAGTAAATTAAACCCAGCTCAACCCTTGGTAGCTTGGCAACGAGCGACAAGGCTTAACTTAGGAGACTAAGCGTAAAGTATTCAAATATCACAAAACAGTAATTAAATAAAACACAGGAAGCAGTTTAAAAATTAAAAATCATTTTATGAAAATAGGACATATTTGTTAGCTTTAAAATGAGACAAAAACGAATAAAGGGAACCAGAGATATGAATTTTTAAAGAATTATTGCTTTCTAGCGCATAGAAGCAACTAGCGCTCAAAGGGTTAAAAAATGGTCACACTGGAAAGGAACAAAGTCCAGAGTTCAGGCTACCCACGAGGTAACACTGGCACACTTACTTTCAGAAGTGTTTTATTCAGGAAAATGGTCCACAGCACCAGCGCAGTGTTCAGAGGCTCTGGTGTACCTCATGGGGTCTGGGACTACAACTCCCACAATGCACCTTTTCAACTTATGGAGTTGCTCCTAACGTCTCCAAACTTCTGGATCTTCTTCCAAAGGTCCTTTTTGTGTCCTGGAAGTGTCCACAACTTGATCCAAGGTTCCAGAAGCTCTGAGTTGCTCCTTGGGAGTTGGGACTACAATTCCCAGAATGCACCTGGTCAGAATCATCAAATGGCCACTGGACGCTGGTATGCTGGGCTCTGCTTACAGGACTTGATGCAGGGGACTCTGGGCAGCTCCTTTCCTTTGTACCTGTAGCAAATAGGGAGTCCCTTCTTCAAGCAGTAGAAGACAGGTAAAGTCCTTTTAGTGTTGAAGCCCAAGTGTGCAACTGGTGCAGTCCTCCAGAGTGCAGTGTGCTGGTGCAGGTCAGGGGTCCAGCAGGGCAGTCCTTCTCCTGTAGTTCTTCCTTGTTGGAATCTGCCAGTTTTATCCCTGCTCCTGGGTGAAAAACAGGGTGGTCCTGGTTCTCCAATCGGGCAGGGTCCTTCCCCCTGTGATGACCACTTCCTGGGAAGTGTGGAAAAAGTCAATCCCAGCGAGCAACATTCCTCAAAAATCCATCATGGCTGAAAGTGATTTTTGGAGGTTACATCTGGCTGAGCCCACCCACTGGTGTGGCTACAAATCCTAAACACACCCCTCTCCTGTCCTTTCCTAATCTAATCAAGGGGGCGCCTAATTGTCTGGGGTTGCAGGATGTGAGGGTGTTGCTGGGTTGCTCCAAATGTCCTTCTCTGCCTTTGAAGACCGGTTTGGCAGCCCTCCCTCTTCCTGCTTCACCATCTGCTGAGGGGAGATCTCCTCCCACAGGCACATCTCTTTGTGTGGAGCCAGGCCACTTCACACCTCATCAAGGCAGCCTGGCCAGCCTGCCAGAGGCTGGCCAATCAGAGCACAGCAGCAAAAACTCTGCAGGGCTGAAGTTGGCAACTTTTCAGGTAAAGTTTAAAACTCTTTACCTGAACAAGTTATATTAAATCCCACAACTGGAAGTTGTGGGATTTATAGTAACAATTAATTTGATACCAAACGTCTGTAGTGAGGTGTTACTTAAGGGGACTTTTAAAATTAAAATAAAGTCTTCCCCATTCTAGCCTATGAAGGCCATTTACTACAATGAGGGAAAAACGAATGTGGCTGTTTTACCTCACCAGGGCTTATAAAACTATTTTTATAAGGTCCCTGCTTATAGTTACATGGCACCCAGCCCTAGGGGCACATAGGGCACACCTTAGGGGTGACTTATATGTAAAAATAAGGTAGTTTAAGACTTTGGAACTACTTTTAATTCCAAAGTCGAATTTGCATGTAACTTTAATTTAAAAGCAGCCACGAGGCAGGCCTACCTTTAAAATGACACGGGGCACCTCAGCAGTGCACCTATGGGTGCACTACCTATGCTGGGGTCCCTAAACCTACATGCCCTACCATATACTAGGGACTTATAGGTAGGTTGACTTAGCCAATTATAATTAGCCTAATTTCCATACTGAGTTCACACAGAGCACAGGCCCTGGGACTGGTTAGCAGTACCCAGGGCACCATCAGAGTCAGGAAAACACCAGCAAAAAGTTAGGGGGCCTCTGCAATCAGCCCTATTCTCTCAGAAAAGCCCCCCCGCAGCCCACACGCCCAGGAGACTCAGCCCAACCCTTGGAGAGTCTTCCTGGCTTGTCAGGCAAGGAAGACGGTGAAAAGAACAGGCTGTCCCTTTGAATGGCCTACTCTGCCTTACATCCTCCTGCCATGGTCACTCCCTCTAGGTAGTGAATCCATCCCAACAGTGAAAGGACCCATCTCAAACTGAAACTTCCCTATAGGGGAGTCTGCCTCCTCTCTCTCTGCCAACTTGGGTAGTGAGGTGCCCACCTTCCCTACCCCTAACTTTGCTAGGGCAACACCTAGCTTACCCAAAGAGGTCACCCAACACTTGAGCAACCCCACCATGACCAACAGGGTCAGGGGGCTTACTTTGCTTTCGGCCCCGGGGTCTTCCTTCCAGGCCAAGTAAAGCACTTCCCGGAAGGCTAGCACCCAGCAGAGGCTACTGACAGCTGACAGTACTCAGAACCACACCCTAATCTTTCCACTGACAGGTGGCTGAGCTGCTTTAGGGGCAATTGTGGGGCCCTGGCACCCCTCTTGCTGTCAAGAGTGGGGGCTACCACCTCCTGTGGCAGACACCCTCCTTCCACTCTCCCTTCCGTCAGTGCAGGGGCAACACACTGCATCTGAACAGCTGCCTGACTACTCAGGACTTTCTTGGAGTCAGGTGAGGCCTCCCCAGGGCCAACTCTGGGCTCCCCCCTTACTGGGGCAGAAGGCCTTTGGCTCCCTGGAACCCTTTTTAAGAGTGGCCCACCCTTCCTTTTCTTCTTTCCTTTTCTTGGGGACCCCTGTCTCCTAAATGTAGGGACTGACTCCCCAGGACTTTTGGTTGGGGGGGGGCCCTGGGCGACTGCCCCATCTGGGACCAGACTCGCCTCTGGGAGGTCATTGCCCAGGATACAATCTAGGGGGAGGTCAGCACTGACTACCACCCTAAACCAGCCAAGTATACCCTCCCTCTCTAGGGGCACTATGGCTACAGGATTGGAGGTGACCTCCCCTGTGGCTATCCTGACTTTCCTGGTCTCTCCTGGGACATACATGTCTGGGGTCACTAGCCGGTCACTCAGTATAGTGTGACCGGCACAGGTGTCTCTCAGGCCAGTGGTAGGGATCCCATTCACCTGAAAGGGGTGAAAGTGCCTACTCCCACCCTCCGGGATCACCAGATTAACATCTGGTCCTGTCTCCCAGCCCAATGCTGGCAGGACTTCATCATCTGAGGAGTTCTCCTCCATGGCTACACTGGACAGCCCAGTGCTAACCACCTTTTTTGGACAGGCTGCATCTCCTCTGAAGTGACCTGTCTGCTGACAGTCAAAGCAAGCCTAACTGTCCAAGAGCTTTTTTAACCCTGGGTCTCCCTGTCTCTGCTTGTCAGGGTGGGAGTGGGATTTACTCTCCTCCTTCTTAGTGTTCTGGGGTACAAAGGGAGTCTCTGTGGTGGGCTTACCACCTCCCTCCTTAGGTTTCTGGGGCCTTGACCCCCTCCCCTTTTTTGGAGTCTCTCCCTCCCCCCCCAGGACTTGACAACCACCCCGGTTCTCATCCACTCATCAGCTGCCTCCTCTAGCTCTCTAGGGTTGGTCAGCTTAGAGTCCACTAGATGCTGGCGTAACCTTTCTTGGATACAATTGGTGAAGATGTGCTCTCTCATGATCAGATTGTATAACCCCTCATAAGTATTTACTTTGTTACCATGAATCCAGCCCTCTAGTGCCTTAAGTGAGGTGTCTACAAAGTCAACCCAAGGCTGGGTACTGACCTTCTGGGTGTCCCTTAACTTCATCCTATACTGCTCTGGGGTTAGACCAAACTTCTTGGTTAAGCACCTCTTCATACTAGGGAATGAATCTGCCTCCTCCCCACTTAAGGTCAGAAGCCTATCCCTCAGTGAGTTGGGGACCAACTCCCATAAAAGTGAACCCCAGTACTGAGGCCTAATCCTTCTCATTTGGAGTGCCCTCTCAAAGGCCTCCAACCACTTGTCTATGTCATCCCCCTCTACATAAGCAGGAACCACGCCCTTGGGTAATCTGGGGCAAAAAAAACCACCCATGGACACATCAGCATCTCTGTCACTGCCACCATCTCTTTTCTCTTTCTTTGCCCACTTTTTCTTTTCTAGGGCCAGCTTCTCTGCCTCCAAAGCTATAAATGCTAGCTGGGCCTTCAGCTCTCTTTCCCTGAGGGACAGGTTCTCTTCTCCTGAAGGGACCACCTTCCCCCAGCTATCTTTGGGTATGACCCTAGTGACTGTGTGTAGTGAGGACTGGTGTTCCTCATCCTCACTTAGGCCCAGATGCCCTCCCTCCCCTGAGTGGTTGGAGCTAGCATCCTCCCCTGCTGCTTCCTCCTCTAGAGCTTCCTCTGGGCCTACTTCTTGGGCCTCAGCCCATGCTGTCAGGGATTTAATCATGACCTGCTTCCTGAGGTCAGTGGTTGCAGGCAACCCCCTTGCAGTACACAACTCCCTAAGTTGGACTAATGTCAGGGAGGGTTGGCTAGCCAGATCACGCTCCATGGTTCCCTAGTTTTGTGTCAACAAAAACCTTTTGCAAAAATTGGAAACAATAATTTAGAAAAATCACAAATATTCAATAATTGAAATCAATCCAAATGAAATTTTTTTTTTGCACTAGGACAATTTAAAGGATTTTTAATTTGTTTTACTTAAAACTGTAATGTGATACTGAACACAAATACAGGATCCCACCACTGCGCACCAAAAATGTTGGAAAATGGGTTATTGGCAAAGTCAGGTAGGTACCTACACTTAGCAATAGGCCACTAACCTCCACTTAGGTCCAGCCAGGTCTCAGTAAATTAAACCCAGCTCAACCCTTGGTAGCTTGACAATGAGCGACAAGGCTTAATTTAGGAGACTAAGCATAAAGTATTCAAATATCACAAAACAGTAATTAAATAAAACACAGGAAACAGTTAAAAAATCCAAAATCAATTTATAAAAATAGGAAATATTTTTTTAGCTTTAAAATGACACAAAAACTAATAAAATCTGATAAGGGGAACCGGAGATATGAATTTTTAAAGAATTATAGCAACTGACGCTCAAAGGGTTAAAAAGGTCACACACTGGAAAGGAACAAAGTCCAGAGTTCAGGCCACCCACGGGGTAACACTGTCACACTTACTTTCAGAAGTGTTTTATTCAGGAAAAAGGTCCACAGCACCAGCCCAGGGTTCAGAGGCTCTGGTGTGCCTCTTGGGGTCTGGGACTACAACTCCCACAATGCACCTCATCAACTTAGAGTTGCTCCAAACATCTCCAAACTTCTGGATCTTCTTCCAAAGGTCCTTTTCGTGTCCTTGATGTGTCCACAACTTAAACCAAGGTTCCAGAAGCTCTGAGTTGCTCCTTGGGAGTTGGGACTACAATTCCCAGAATGCACCTGGCCAGAATCCTCAAATGGCCACTGGACGCTGGTATGCTGGGCTCTGCTTACAGGACTTGATGCAGGGGACTCTGGGCAGCTACTTTGTACCTGTAGCAAACAGGGAGTCCCTTCTTGAAGCAGTAGAAGACAGGTAAAGTCCTTTTAGTGGTGAAGCCCAAGTATGCAGCTGGTGCAGTCCTCCAGAATGCAGTGTCCAAGTGCAGGTCAGGGGTCCAGCAAGGCAGCCCTTCTTCTTCTGTAGTTCTTCCTTGTTGGAATCTGATAGGGATCTGAGGTGTGGGTGCAGGTCTGCCAGTTGTATCCCTGCTCCTGGGTGAAAAACTGGGGGGTCCTGGTTTTCCAATCAGGTGCAGGGTCCTTCCCCCTGTGATGACCACTTCCTGGGAAGTGTGGCAAAAATCAATCTCAGGGAGCAACATTCCTCAAAAATCCATCATGGCTGAAAGTGATTTTTGGAGGTTACATCTGGCTGAGCCCACCCACTGGTGTGGCTAAAAATCCTAAACACACCCCTCTCCTGCCCTGTCCTAATCTAATCAAGGGGGCACCTAATTGTCTGGGTTTGCAGGATGTGAGTATGTTGCTGGGTTGCTCCAAATGTCCTTCTCTGCCTTTGAAGACCAATTTGGCAGCCCTCCCCCTTCCTGCTTCACCATCTGCTGAGGGGAGATCTCCTCCCACAGGCACATCTCTTTGTGTGGAGCGAGGCCACTTCACACCTCAAGGCAGCCTGGCCAGTCTGCCAGAGGCTGGCCAATCAGAGCACAGCAGCAAAAACACTGCAGGGCTGAAGTTTGCAACTTTTCAGGTAAAGTTTAAAACTCTTTACCTGAACAAGTTATATTAAATCCAAGAAATGGAAGTTGTGGGATTTATTATAACAATTAATTTGATACCAACCTTCTGGTATCTGTTACTTAAGGGGACTTTTACAATTAAAATAAAGACTTCCCCATTCTAGCCTACGAAGGCCATTCACTACAATGAGGAAAAAATGTATTTGGCTGTTTTACCTCACCAGGGCTTATAAAACTATTTTTATAAGGTCCCTGCTTATAGTTACATGGCACCAGCCCTATGGGCACATAGGGCACACCTTAGAGGTGACATATGTAAAAATAAGGTAGTTTAAGACTTTGGAACTACTTTTTAATTACAAAGTCGAATTTGCATGTAACTAATTTAAAAGCAGCCAGCAAGGCAGACCTGCCTTTAAAATGACACTGGGTACCTCAGCAGTGCACCTATGGGTGAACTACCTATGCTGGGGTCCCTAAACTTACATGCCCTACCATATACTAGGGACTTATAGGTAGGTTGAGTTAGCTAATTATAATTAGCCTAACTTGCATACTGAGTTTACACAGAGCACAGGCCCTGGGACTGGTTAGCAGTACCCAGGGCACCATCAGAGTCAGGAAAACACCAGCAAAAAGTGGAAAATGGGAGCAAACAATTAGGGGTCCTCTGCAATCAGCCCTGTTCTCTCACAGCAAGACTTAAGTTGATGTCCTCTCATCTCTGGGATGCTGGCTGTCAGAAAGACACCAGCTCTGGTTGCACAGCACCCCTGAATACTCTGCAAAGCACTCCCTTCGTTGGTCATAGATAACTGGGAGCAACAGCTGGGGTCGTTGCTCCCTCTTATATACATTTGAAGCAGACAGAGGATGTGAATTCTTTCTCTTTGCTTTCAGAACCGGTATGACATGGTTCTTCCTTCAAGTGTCCCTTTGAGGGGGCTCTCAAGCCAAAGCCTCTTCTAGAGTGATGTACCTTATATCAGTTTAGTCTCCAGCTTTGAGTCCCCTCAACAGATGTACAAAGAGATATGAGGTTTCTGCACCTAGCAATTGACAGTCACACTGCACAGTGATCACAGACGAAGCAAAAGACTGGGCTTGCTTATAGATGGGTCTCATTTACCCTAATAACAGAGACTGAAGCTCTTTGAAGTTAATCAAGTTTCTGGGCCCAACCCACAAGCCATCCTGTCAAGAGAAAACAACTCTTCCCACACCCCAAGATCTTTTGTTTCAGCTCTGACAGCAAGTTTGCACCTCATCATGGAGGGCTATTCAGGTGCAAGCTGCCAGTTGGAGCTCATGTCAATGGGGTTCTAGAGAGTTTATGCAAGGAAAAGGTAATTTCTAAAAGTACCGTCCCAAAATATTAATTACAAATCCAGCTTCACCCTGAATTGGGCTTCTAATAATGAATGAACTTTGGAGCTGTTTCCTAGTCAGAAATAACATTAATACATGTACTATTATATCCCAATGTGTTCCTATAGAAAAGCTAACTCTGCTGCAATGAAAATAACTGTTGGGGCCTTTTCACTATAAAGACATTAAACTTCCATATGTTCTACATTTAAATAGCCTGCACCCTGCCTTATATGCAGTAAGGCCTACTTAGGTGGGATTTCTCGGTATTTAAAAGGAATGTTTATGCCCATCAAAATGGGTTATTTTGACAGGTTAAATTTGCACTTTTAGAACTGCACAGCCTTGTTACGTTGGTAGGCATGCATCCATGTCTACACTGTCACTGTAGGGAGTGGCACAGTAGCTGCAGTTTAGTAGACACATTTAATTTGCAGGTCCTGGGTACACTTAGTATCATATACTAGGGACTTAAAGATAAGTTAACCATGCCAACTAGGGCTATTACCAATTTCAACATATTTTAGGGGTTAGAGTGCAAACACTGGTGTGCAGAGTAAAAACAATTGTAAAATCTATCAAAAAGTGGAGGTGACTACGCAAAAAGGGGTATTTTCCTACAATTACCATTCTAAATTGATGGAGGAGAAATTTTAAAGTACAGTCATCATAAAGAGGGTGTTTTTTATGCAAGAAATTTGTGATGGGTAATGATGCCCAGAAAGCTTAGGGCCTGATTTAGAGTTTGTTGAACAGGTTGTTCGGTCACAACATGACAGACATCTCATCTGTTTGATTACAAGTGCATTAGGATGTTACACACCTGTAATAAGACAAACCAGGTATCCATAACATCATGAAGGACTAATCCTTCAACCAAACTCTAAAACAGGCGCGTAGTATTGATCAATAGGCTTCAGGTTTGTTGAGAGAAGAAATCTAATAGTAAAGGACACTATCCATCTGGTCATTGCCCCCCCATGGACCTAAGAGGAATGGAAATTCTCAGGGCTATTACTGACTTCAAATGCTAATACAGAGTTCATCACTTGTTGCTACCATGGATTAGGGATTGAGGTAGTGCTACAGTACGTATTTCCTAATGAAACAAGAAACCAGAACAGAAATAATTCTTACTTTTGAAGCAGCTTTTCTCAAGTAAGTCCCTGTAATGGAATATGTAGCACAAGGACTGAAAAGGTACCTTTCCAACCCTAAAACGTGCCCAGACTAATCTCTCAGGGACGTAGCTACTACCTAGTTGGTTCCAGTCATGGACTGTTGAATGTATGAATCTAAGGGAAATTGAAGGCCTACAGATACTAAAGTACCATTAATGCAACTTACGCATTTCACAGCTAATGGTGTCCAAATATACATAAAGCACTCTTCTGCAGTGTGAGTTAGGGGTCTTGACGGGGCATGGTTAATCCCTCAATCCTAGTTGTCAGTAAATGATTTATTATTTGAAGGGGGTAAGAACCCACTTAAAAATAATCAAAATCTTGGTAAACCACAGAAGCCCCTTAATAAACGTGCTAAAACCTCTGTTTGCTACAGCATAGAGCAGTCAGGGTTCACTTAGAGGCAGTACTCAAACAGTAATCAAATGAAACCACAACACAAGAAAAATCCCAAACTGATTTAGAAAAATAGAGAATATTTTAACAAAATTACACCAAAATGTTAAAATCTGGGTTAAAGTCAAAAGCTAAGGTCGACTGTGATGGACAGGACCACATTCATCCCGTTGGAAAGTTGACTTTGTGACTTAGAATTTTTTCTCGCGAAAGGGGTCGTAGATGAGCCATTAGCAGAGCAAGGTAGATCTGAAACAAGATTTGACGTTGGCAGGGTGCTGGAGAGTGGGTTGTGGTTATCGACAGTGGTGAGGGAAGCTTCAAGTAGCCCAAGTCCAAAGCTAGTGCCCATAAAGGTCTAGACTGTAAATCAGCAGTAGTGCTGTAGAAAAAGTGAGTTTTATCAATCTCCAGCTTTTACCTAGTCTGTTGGAAATGAACTGCAACAGCAAGATCACCATATCAGTTTTTAGGCTCTCGAATGGTAAACTGTGAGGACAATCATAACATTCTTTCCTTTTATACATCCCAGTGTGTCCCCACCACACCCCTCCTCTGCCAGACAGGGGGGAAAAAGATTTCTGAATTCACCATGATATGTAAAAAAGAGTTTTGGGGATAAAGCTCCTTGACCACAGAATGTCTACAGTCTGTGTTTTGGATTTTAATATACTTCATGTGGAGGAACTGGATAGGCAATGAGCTAAATCTCCAATAGCAGCATTCACTGATCTAAGTGATAATTTAAATATGACAGATCTATGGAGATCATATTTTTCCTTATGTGCTCTAGGTTAAATTAATTATGTGCCTAGAACACAGAAAGGTCATTTTAGTAAAAATACGATATTTGGAACACAACTTGACATGTCTTTCCCCTCTTCAGCGTGTGCTAACATGGAATAGGGATTGCCTTTCCCATATGTGGGAAACCTTAGATGGACAAACACTAGCATGTTTTACCACAGTACTGTCAGAGGTTTTCCTTATTAATAATGGGATTGATACCTTACAAATGACTAGATGAGGCTTCTTCGTGTCTGTTGTATGGAGAGGTTATGGTTATGTCTGGCATACAGGGGAAGAAGGTTATAATAGAATACGCAGCCCAGATACTGGAGAAGCACCACGTGACGATTGTGGTTCCTGTGGCAAGGTTATGTTGATATGTCTGGTACACAAAGAGTTAGGCATGTTTTGTACTGAATTGTGTGTGCTGGGCTTCATATATGTTAAAATCATGCAGCTTTTTGCTCACAGTTTTTAATATTGTAAGTCAATATATAAAAAGTTGTGCATTGGTGTCTAGATGTAGAAGCTGATGGTAAATATATTGATTTTTGTCAGATAAGGGCCTCGTGGAGACTAAACATGTGAGTGATATTTTTTTTACATTTCATTGGGCTCTATAAATGAGATAAATGGGCTCTTAAACGAGAAGGATTACAAAATAAAAGGTGTTTCTTGCCCTCATTCTGTCCCTTGATATTGCAGTTGATTTGGACTGCAATTTTATGATGGAGTTCGGTGTGACAAAGCCACAAGCCTATAAAGAATCTCAGTCAAGGGGAGCATCTTTGCCAAAGATGTCCTGCCTCATTTTCTGAATATACATAGAGACCATCAAGGATGGATTATTAAATCAATAATCTGTGCAATTGTGATTAAAGAGAAGGTTAGCAAGCATTTGCAAAGCTAGTGTGTGTCTCTTGCCGATGCTTTTTGGCCATATCTCTTGACTTTGCCAGTGAGTCGTAAAATGTGCTGGCATTGGTAAATCTAGTAGCAGAGACTGGCCATCTTGAAAGTGTAGCCTTTATACTTTCAATGTGTCTGCCATGTGTGATGCAACATGGCATGATGTAACCTGGCAGCCATCTTGAAAGTAGGGGACATATTGTTTTCATACTTTTGAAGTTGCTGTCATGTTGTGTCATGCAATGTGGCAACCACTTTGATAGTACAGAACATTATTTTCACACTTTCAGGGCGAGCACCATTTTGTGTTAACCCATGTTATGTCACACAGTGTGGCATCTAACTTAACATTAGAAAAGATACACTTTCAAGATGGTCAGTCGCCACAATTGGCTTTCCAAATGCTGGTGCATTTAAAAAATGTGGGCATTGGCAAAACAAACAGTGGTAGACTATGAGTAGTGGGAGTTGGGTGGAACGAAAAGAGCTGAATGCTGAACAGAGAGGAGATATCAGAGGACTGGAGTGAGAGAAATGCCAGGAGAAGAGGAAAGAGAGGTGGAGGACGGTAGAGAGTGAGTTGAGCACTGAGGGAGGATGAAACAAAACAGGTAGGGTGGGACAGGTTGGGGTGATAAGGGCAAATGTACTCTATACTAATATGGAACCTAAGGATGGTGCAGGACGTGTAAAGCTGCGCGGCAGAGTTAGCGACCCTTGACCCTAGGGTAGGTCGCTTCCCCCGCCGCTGCAGCTCCACCTGCCCAGGCTCCTGCCACCTCCCAGCAAGACCAGCTAAACCGTAAGTACTCCCCCCACCCAGCCCCTTGTTACTCACCTCTGTTTTTCTGAACTTCTGTCTTCTGCTCTGTCCTCCATCTTTTTCTTCGTACCTCTGCTGTCCTCTCTCTGTCCATCTCCCTTCGCTTTTCTGCTCCTCCCTCTGGTAGCCATCTTCCACCGGCTCTGCTCTTCTCCTGTGTCCCTCTCTTCCTCCTCACCGCACTTTCCTCGTGTTCTGCTCTTCCTCTGTGTCCCGCTCCTCTTCTTCGCCGCATTTTCTTCCTGCTCCGCTCTTCCTCTGTGTTCTTCTCTTCTATCTCTCCCTCCTCACCGCGTTTTCTTCCTGCTCTGCTCTTCCTCTGTGTTCTTCTCTTCTTTCTCTTCTTCCTCACCGCGTTTTTCCTCATGCTCTGCTCCTCTTCTATGTTCTTCTCTTCCTCTGCACCCCATCCTGCGTGTTCTCTTCTTCATCTGTGTTCTTCTCTTCTTCTGCACCCCGTCCTGCGTGTTCTTTTCTTCATCTATGTTCTGCTGTGCTCTTCTCCTCCTCTGCACCCCGTCCTTGCGCGTTCTTTTCTTCTTTTCTTTATCTGTGTTCTTCTGTTCTCTTCTCCTCCTCTGCACCCCGTCCTTGCGTGTTCTTTTCTTCTTCTGTGCTCCTCTCCCCTCTTCTGTGGTCTTCTCCTCTTCTCCTGGACTCTTCTCTCCTCTTCCTCTGGACTCTTCTCTCTTCTTCTTCTGGACTCGTCTCTCCTCTTCTTCCGGACTCTTCTCTCCTCCGCTTCTGTGGTCTTCTCCTCTTCTTCTGGACTCGTCTCTCCTCTTCTTCTGTGGTCTTATCTCCTTCCTCTTCTATTCCTCTCTTCTTTTCTTCCTGACTCCTCTCCTCCTCTGTAATCCCCCCTTCCCTATCTTCTTTCCCTTCCCCTCTACCTGACCCCCCCGCCCTCTGCTTTCCTGCTCGGCCCGCCCCCCCCCCCTCTTATGGCAGCCGTGCCGCTGGCGCGCCAAAGGCAAGCCCGTCCGCGCCCGTCTGCGCCTGGACCGTGCCCAGCACCACGACCCCTGGCCCCCAGAACTCCCAAACCCCGCATCGCCGCTACGACCCCACCTCCCTCCACGCTCTCAACCCAGGACGCTCTAGAACCTGCTTCCAAGCCAACCCAAAACGCACTCATGGACCTTTCGCATGCCTGACCTGCAAGCACACCTTCCACCGCGACTGCACCCCGCCCGCCAGCCCACGATCCAATAATCATCTCAAATGTATCCTCATCAATGCACGCTCCCTCCACAAACACGCCATTGAACTATGGGACCTCCTGAACTCCACCGGACGTCGCCTTCATCACTGAGACCTGGATGAACGCCTCCTCGGCCCCCGACATCGCCATAGCCATCCCCGACGGCTACAAGATCACCAGGAGAGACCGCACCAACCAAGTCGGTGGAAGAATCGCCATCGTTTTCAAGGACTCCAACGTCACCACCTCCACCGAAGACACCCACCTCGCCGCCAAACACATGCACTTCCAGATCCACACCGACCCCAGGACCACCCTCAGAGGAACTCTCATCTACAGACCCCCTGGACCACACGCCCTCTTCAGCTAGTCTATCGCTGACTTCATCTCCCTGCACGCCCTAGCCTCGCCAGACTATATCCTCCTCGGAGACGTCAACTTCCACCTGGAGCAGAACAATGACCCCAACACCACCACCCTGCTCGCCAACCTCGCCAACCTCGGTCTCAAGCAACTGGTGAACACCCCCACCCACATCGCCGGACACACGCTCGACCCCATCTTCTCCGCCAGCAACCACGTATCCTTCAGCCACTCCTCCGTAATACACTGGACCGACCACAGATGTGTCCACTTCACCTTCAGACGCACGACTCTCCACCTCCGCACACAACCCATCCCACGCAGACATTGGAACAAAATCCCCACGGAACAGCTTCTCTCCACTCTCAGCGACAACCAACCTACCTTCTCCATCGAACCAAACAACGCAGCCCTCAGCCTCACTCATTGGATCACTAACTGCGCGGACAACCTCGCACCCCTAAGACGCGTCCCAAGACAGACCAGCACCAGGAAACCTCAATGGTTCACAGACACCCTCAAGGAATCCAAAAAAACCTGCCGTACCCTCGAGAAAGCCTGGCGCAAAGACCACACCGCAGAAAACATGTCTGCCCTCAAAAACGCCACCCGCGAACACCATCAGCTGATCCGCGCCACCAAAATAACTTCCTTCACAGACAGACTGGACAAGAACACTCACAACAGCAAAGAACTCTTCAACATCGTCAAAGAGCTCTCCAATCCTAACGCCAACTCCAACTCCATCACGCCTTCACAAGACCTCTGCAACTCCCTCGCTACCTTCTTCCATCATAAGATCACCGACCTACACGAAAACTTCGGACACCAGACCCAGCCATCCACCACAGAACCTACAACCCCCGCCATCACCCTCGACGCCTGGACTCACATCAGCGCAGAGGAGACCAAAGCTACCATGAACTCCATCCACTCCGGTGCCCCCTCGGACCCCTGCCCACACTTCATCTTCAACAAAGCCGACGACATCATCGCCCCCCTTCTCCAGACCATCATCAACAGCTCGTTTGCTTCTGCCACCTTCCCCGAGAGCTGCAAACACGCGGAAGTACACGCCCTCCTGAAGAAACCTATGGCAGACCCCAGCGACCTGAAGAACTTCCGCCCCATCTCGCTCCTCCCCTTCCCTGCCAAAGTCATCGAGAAGACCGTCAACAAGCAACTGACCAACTTCCTTGAAGACAACAACCTACTCGACCCCTCCCAGTCCGGATTCCGAGCCAACCACAGCACAGAAACCGCCCTCATCTCAGTCACAGACGACATCAGAACTCTGAGGGACAACGGAGAAACAGTCGCCCTCATCCTGCTCGACATCTCGGCTGCCTTCAACACCGTCTGCCACCGAACCCTAACATCCCACCTGCACTCCACCGGTATCCAAGGACTGGCCCTGGACTGGATCACCTCTTTCCTCTCTAACTGCTCCCAAAGAGTCTACCTCCCTCCGTTCCGCTCAGACCCCACCGAGATCATTTGCGGCGTCCCACAAGGCTCCTCGCTCAGCCCGACTCTCTTCAATGTCTACATGAGCCCCTTCGCCGACATTGTACGCAAACACAACATCAACATCACCTCCTACGCGGACGACACTCAGCTGATACTTTCCCTCACCAAGGACCCCACCGGCGCCAAGACCAACCTGCAAGATGGAATGAAAGACGTCGCAGAATGGATGAAACTCAGCCATCTGAAACTGAACTCAGAAAAAACGGAAGTCCTCATACTCGGAAACACCCCGTCCGCCTGGGACGACACTTGGTGGCCCACGGCCCTTGGCACCGCACCTACCCCCTCAGACCACGCACGCAACCTCGGATTCATCCTGGACCCACTTCTCACTATGACCAAACAAGTAAACGCCGTATCATCTTCCTGCTTCCTCACTCTACGCATGCTCCGAAAGATCTTCCGCTGGATCCCCGCCGACACCAGAAAAACTGTGACCCACGCCCTCGTCACAAGCCGCCTGGACTACGGAAACACCCTATACGCAGGAACCACCACTAAACTCCAGAAATGTCCGCAGCGAATACAAAACGCCTCCGCCCCCCTCGTCCTCGACATACCCCGCAACAGCCACATCTCCGCCCACCTGAGACACCTTCACTGGCTTCCCGTCAACAAAAGGATCACCTTCTGGCTCCTCACCCATGCACACACAGCCCTCCACAACAAGTGACCCGAATACCTCAACCGTCGCCTCAGCTTCTACATGCCTACCAGTCAACTTCGCTCCGCCAACCTCGCACTCGCCACCGTCCCTCGCATCCGCCACACTACAGCAGGTGGGAAATCCTTCTCCTGCCTGGCGGCCAATTCATGGAACTCCCTCCCCGCCAACCTCAGGACCGCCCTGCATTCCGGAGGCAGCTCATAACCTGGCTGTTCGACCAGCAGTAACCCCCCTTCCCCTAGTACCTTGACACCCTCACGGGTGAGTAGCACGCTTTATAAATGTTTTTGATTTGATTTGAAAGCTAAATAACGAATCAAAGTACTTAAAAATAAAATAGAAAAATATTTCCTTGATGTCATCAATGGAATGATAGAACTCTGCCAATCAAAAACAAGGGGTAAGGGAGAAATTAAAACAAGCCAACCAGCTAGAACGGGGCTTACTGTCAGCTGAAGCTATCTTTTAGTGTGATGCATAAAGGTCTAGTGGAGGAAGATTGTAGGACTATATCATTAAATACTAGGGGAAGATTTACTAACATTGGATGCAGCACAACTCGACAAGACAATTTCCTTCACTGCAGCAAATGGAAGTAGCAGGAATGCGCCATATCTAATAAGATATGGCACATTCCAGCTGTCTGTGTGATGGCACACTTGAGTGCCGTCTAGCGACAACGCAGGCACTTTTGTTCTGTGTTGCAACGGTGCCTGCGTTGCAGGCAGGATTGTTTTGTGCGTGAAGGGGCATCTTCCTACACAAAAATAATCTTCTCAGACTTTCTTCCTCTTTTTATGTGTGCTGCTGAATGAAACACACTTAGAAAGAGGAAAAATAAACGTATTTCTACTTGTTACTCCTCGACTGGTAAAGTGTAGCATTTTGACGCATTCCCAGGTTTGCTAGTGCTAGTAAATCTGGGAATGTGCCAGGACCCATGAGTAGATGCATAAGAACACCCATGCTCCGCTGATGGAACTCCTTCCCATGGCAGAGTAACCCAAGTCAGTGACTTGCACTGCCATGTTACTCCAGATGTACTATGCCACTCAGAGCCATGCAGAGCTTTGCATGGCATAGTAAACCTTACTTGAGGGCTTGCGTCACCTTACGTAATACAATGGCGACACAACCCCTCGGCCAAATCTGGGCCTAGGTTAAAAAAAAAACATGTGGAAAAACCCTCTTATTTATAGTTATAACAGTGCCTTCATTAAAGGCTGGTCAGCTAACAACATGCTTCAAAAGGCCGCTTCTTATGTTTCACTTGACTGGGACTTTTTATGGTCTAGCTTGGAAACATTTGGCTTTGGAGATGCATGTGTCCATGTGCCACAAAGTAAAGTGCTTTAAAACATCATACCTGGAATAACTGATAACCTGTTCCCACAACTTGTTTCAGAGAAAGTCAAATGTCACAGCCGTCTATTGTGTCTACTTTTTTCTAATATTTTCTTGAGCAATGGAGACTTTGGAGTGATAAGGAATCATCAAATTGAAGGCCACAGTACAGGGGTCACAGTTTCTACAGTCACATAAAATGTGGATGACTTTGCTTCCCTTAAATAATACTAATCTTGAGCATGGGTTCCTTAAGGAAACAATTAATGATAATAGAATTTACCTTCTGGTAAATGATTAAAAAACAAATCCTTCTTTGGAGTCCCACCGGGAATATTAAGAGGACTTTATCAAAATGTAATTACTGAAAACTTAGAATACCTTGTGGTAGTACGCCTAAAGCATTACAAAGACCTTTCCAAGCAAACTATTGTGGTTTATGGATAAATCTGTGCTCTGTATAGTTGCCAACCAAGGGTGTTCGTTAACAAGATGTAATTTTGCCACACATTTTCTACAGATTTGCCTTTCCCATGTAGAGTTTTAATTAAGGTGCATGCTTAAGTGAAAGAGTTAGAGGCCACATTTATCGGGGTTTTAAAATGACAACAAGTTTCTAGAGAAATTGCAGCTTCCGGTGACAAAGGAGTATTAGGCGATTGCATCATTGTCATGAATCTTAGATGTCAACTGGAAGGATTTCAGAGGCAGTAAAAAGGTTAGCATTTAAGGAAAAGTGTTATCTGCCATAACTGTCATCTGTAACCTTATAGTGAGTATGACCCATTATTGCAAAGCAAAAATTGAATGGTATTAAAATATACCATTCTTTCTATCTTATAGGGCTTAATTCGATTTCATCATCATCAATACATAGCTTTACTCGGTTACTTTCAACCATAAAAGCAAAACAACCAGCGGTAAAAAGATAAAAGATAAGTAAAAATTAAGTTAAAAAAAGAAATAAGAGGAATGAAAAAAGAACATCCTTTACGGCCTTAAAACACATAAAAACCAAACACCTAATCTCCTACTGACTGTCATTTAAATTAATCATGGGGTTTTGTTCCAGTCTAGGTGTGTGGTTAAGATTTGATGACTAAAACATTCCATTGTCAATTTTTCATATTGTCCTTATTTTTGAAGTAAGTTCTGCATCAGCAATTTTCCCCAAGCGATTAATACGTACATGCCAGGCAGCTGTAATGTACTTACTAACCGCACAGGGTAAGGGGGGGGAACTTTCCCTCATCAGAATTCTTAAGGCAACAATACAATGTCTTACCCCCATATTTCTACACACTGGCCGTAACCACTTTCGACGCGCAATCAAATAGGCAGGACATAAAAACATAAAATGTACAATGGATTCTGAATTATGGTTACAGCTCGGACAAAAATTAGATCTTGTAGTTGCACTCCACTTACTGCCATATGATTTGAGAGGCAGACAACCATATCTGAACTGGATATATAAACTCTTACTTAATGGGTCAAGAATTCTATCCATAAAAGATTCAAAAGACGGATACCATTTAAAATCAAAAAATTGTGAGGTCAATCTGCCGTGAGTAGGGCACAGCAGATAGTTTTCCCTGACATAAGTCCAGTATACAGTTTTCAAATGATTCTTCTGCTCCTTCCTTATACTTTCTGGATGACTCCATAGCTCACTAAGACCCAATTTATGAAACCATTTAGAGATGTGATTAAACCAGGGAATGGTGAGTACATTTGGTCTATCCAAGATGTCTTGTAAGTAGATAACTCAGGGGTGGACCAAACACGGACCCAAAAAAGCAGAGGTCGTAGGGCAACTACATCTGAGATACGTGAAAGGCCAAGGTCCCAGAACAATGGCAGCAGTGGGGTACTGCGAGGGCAGGCCAAAGTAGACCTCACGAAATTGTTTTCCCCCACTGCAAGCCTGCCAGTGTTTGAGGACCCCCAAATTTCTGCCCCATAGACTGCAGCACTTTGTGCCTTTGCTCTATAAATTTTAATAATTGGAGTAATCACTCTCTCAGAAGTAGACTTATGAAAACGAAGAATGGCTCCAGATGACTGTACCAGGCGAGCCAAACTTTTGTCAATTTGGGCCCCCCAATGCAGATTGTTGCTAATTCTCACCCCCAAGTAATCTATAGAGCTTACCAAACCTAGGGGCGTTCCATTGTAAAATATTGAATATCTCTTAGTGGGGCCACAACCCAAAGTCATAAGTTTAGTTTTGCTATGGTTAAGTTCCAGACCATAGTCACCGCAAAACGAACTGAACTTGTCCATGAGTACCTGGAGGCCCATAGGGGTTCTGGAGATCAAGAGAGAATCATCGGCAAATAACAAAATTGGAATTTTATGGTGATTCAAAGATGGGGCATCATTTTGACAATTGGACACGACTTGCACCACCTCATTGATGAACAGTGTAAATAGCGTTGGGGCAAGAACGCAACCCTGGCGCACTCCTCTCTTGATGTCTATTTTGTCTGTGAGTTCCCCCTGATTGCCCCATCTTACTTGTGCAAATGTTTTTTCATGTAATCTTTGGATTAAATGCACTAAGTTCCCTGGGATACCAATTTTGTTTAATACTTCCCACAGTTTCTCTCTTGGGACAAGATCAAATGCAGATCTTAAGTCTACGAAAGCCACATAGAGTTTTTGCTTAGATAAGGTGACATACTTCCAGAACAGTAGTGACAGCCTGAAAACTTGGTCCATAGTATTAGTTTTGGGCCGAAACCCAGCCTGTAAGGGAGATAAAATTTGCTGGTCTTGAATCCAATCAGTAAGCCTCTCTAAGACTTGTTTGGCAAACGTCTTCTGAAGGATATCAATAAGGCTAATTGGTCGATAATTTACAGGCAACCCTGTATCACCCTTTTTATAAATCGGTATTATTTCAGCACCACGCCAAGACTCTGGAATAGGGCTGCCAGCTGCTATGACATTAGACAATAAATTGATATACCATGCCCATATCTTAGGTTCTGATTTGAACAAGTCCCCTGGAATCTTATCCGGGCCAGGGGCTTTTGCTGGCCTCAGAGAATCAATAGCAGCTGTGGTTTCAGCTAAGGTAAAAACAATTCTCTCAGATGAGATCTTATTAGCAGCCCAACACTCGACATGTGCAGGGTCCTCCAGAGCTTGCTGTACAGGCAAAGCATAGATTTCAGAAAAGTAGGACACCCATCTTTCGGGCTGTATATGCAACCCAATATCATCCTTACCCCTTTTCGAACTGGAGGTCAATAACCACCAAAAAGAGCTATCATCTTTACTTTGGACTGCTGCAAGCAGTTTCTGCCATGTCTCATTCTCCCAGTCTCTTTTGGCTCGCTTCAGGGCATTGGCATACCTACAACGAGCCTCTTTAATAGCCGCATGCGTAGAATTTTTAACAGCCTCTTTTAAGGTGGATCTTGCTCGCGCACAATCCTGATTATACCAGTCCCTGTGAAGGGTGTCAGCGGGTCTCGATTTAAAGGAAGTTTCCTTATAGAAGATACCCTGAAGGGAATCGACCATTTTAGTGTGGATCGCCATAATAGGAATATTAATTCGATTTATATGTTGGCAAAACAAATTAAATAGAGTTATTCAAGATTTAGGGCATGTTAGATTTTGTTGTAGGTGCCACAGATAACTGATCAACACCTTCACTGTAAAAAATGGCAGCACCAAACTAATTAGCGTATATTGCACTTTGAGGGGCTGAAGTAAATCCATGGCAATTTCTTTTGAGGATGCATTTTAACAAGGTTAACATGGGCATACGACATAGAAAGGAACAGCACATTGAAGAGGAATTGTGGCCCTGATTAAAGCAAATCCTGTTTGTCATTCAAATAGGATAAATATGAATTCCTGACAGTGAATTCAAGGAACCTATTATACTACTAACCAGATGCATAAATTCTGGATTATCTGGTTGGACTTGTGCAATCTATTTTAGATCCACATACGCAATAGACCATATGCTTTAGGTCTTTTCTATATTAGTGCAATGTTCACCTAATTGTTGTGAGATCTATAATGGATTGCTAAATACAGAACTTAGGGCCAGATGTATTGAGGTATTTTGCATTTGCAAACTGTGCAAATGCCCGTTTGCGAATGCAAAAAGCCATTTCAGAATGTATGAAAGACATTCTAAACGCAATTTTAAGGAATCGCTAAAATAGCGATTCCTTAAAATTGCGACTCTCTAAATAAGAAATCACAAATAAGGATTCCTTATTTGCGATTCCTTAGCACATGTTTGAAGCAATTCCTAAATGCGATTTGGGCATTTAGGAATCGCTATTTACCACCAAGTTTTGGGGTGCAGCAGAGGGGGCCTTAGGCCCCCAGCACCCTGGGGTTTTGTATTTCCAAAATTGCGATTTCTAGTTAAGAAATCACAATTGTATAAATGCAAAAAATTCGCACATAGGTGCGAATGGGGCCGGTATCGCAATTTGCGATTCGGTAATAGCATTTGCGATTTTTAAGAAATCGCTATTACCGATTCGCAAATGTGATACATGGCATTTTGCGAGTCGGAAATAGCGATTTCTTAAAAATCGCAAATTCCGAATCGCAAAAGGCCTTCATGATACATCTGGCCCTTACTGCTCGATATTCATTTTTATATGGCAGAAGTTAAATAAGGTTTAATTAGCTAAGTCAGGAAAGATGTTGCATAATATACATTATTGACAACAGAAATTATATATTCTAGATTTAGATTTGTTTGGATCCAGCAAATAGTAATTTTAAGTATAAGGCTACATGCGTAAAAATGCAGACCGCTCCATGAAAGTAATAAAAATCAATTGAAGAGAAATTGTATGTGTTCCTCACAAATCTTTCATGTGTTTGGGGCAATATCCGTCTCTTTGCCAATGGGCAATTTTGATGTTTTCATAATATTATAACTTTCTGGTTACGTGGATCAGTATGAAACTCCATTAGTAAAAGTGTAGGTGACTGCTTGGGGTGAGAAAAGTCACATATATAATGTGGCCCTTAGGCTTATACCTATAGTTGTCCAAAGTTTATCCCCTCACTGCCTGAACAAGCCAGAATGGGCAGACTTTAGTTTTACCATGTTAGATATTTAATGAATGTTATGTATAGTATGACCTTTTTGAAGTCAAAGAGATAAATCTTGTATTTAGTAAATTATTAGGTGTGAGATTGTTATATCATTCTTGGTGTTTTAGTATAGCTTTCAGATTCAGTGTTGTGAATTGCTATTTATATTAGACATTGTATTATACATAGATACATTTATAATCATTGACCGTATTAATTGACTTATTTACTAATTTACTGTTTTTTAATACATTTCTGTGCCTTAAAATAAGATGACAAACTTCAGCAAGGGTTCGAGATGCAATTATGCATATGGGTGCTAGTCATAGATGCCCAGGAATAGACAATAGGAGCTCCCGGTTCTCCAGGACAGAAACAAGGTTGAGAATCTGAGGCATAGTGGGACAGCCTCTGTGAAAAATGATCCTTGATCGTCTCTAGGGAAACTCGCCCACGTGGATGATTAGTCCTTGTTTATTGAGAGGGAGAAACCTTGGCAGCAGGGTCCTTGAATACATGTTTCTTTCCTGAGGTGAGCATTATCAGGAATAGTCAGGCTCAGGGAAGAGCAAGCATGTTGATCGAGTGGGTATTTGGGCACCACACCTGAGCTATTGTATCCTTTTTAGGAAGAATACAGTGAAATGAGCAGACCCCCTTTAATTCAGGGTAGGGGTGACCTCCCCCGCACCTGTAAGAATTCTTTGAGGTACTTGATCACTTGAATCCAGTGTCTAATTTAGAGCAGGCAGCCAGGCCTCCCGTTGAGAAATGTAACATTTTGAGTCCTCCATGAAGCCAATGTGTATCATAAATGGCATTACAACAAGCAACCTCAACTGCAAATAGGCATTCTCTTGTCTTCATGGATGAGGGTTGCACTAGCAGTTTTTTCTTGGAACCTTCTTCTGTTAAAGTTGGCGTATCACATAAGTATTAAGTACAGTTGAAAAGATGTAGTGCAATAATCTATCAAGTCCTGTAGAGTTTGTGGGATTCACTGATCATTAGTTTGGTTCTGTTGCCAAGTAGTTCACTCAATCATAATCTGCTAGCTCTGTGGACTTTGTCTTGAAAGACTGACAATAAAATATGGTTCTTACTATATCGTCCCAGAAAATCAGCACTGAAGAGATCAAGGAGCGGTCTAACACAAGGGTATGCAAGGAATCAGCAGGTATCGGTGGGGAATAATGCAACTCCATTGCTCTGAATGGAGAAGAACCCTAAGTAAAGTAAAATTCAGTGTTGCGCAGAAGTGCTATCTTACAGGTGTGTAGTTAAGAAAGGCATCTAATTACCCTAGCAGCACCTGCTTGTCCTCTGGTTGTAGTGTTTAAAGACTTAGTTTAAACTGATGTTACCTACACAGGATTTTACACGTGCTCTGAATGCGCCCCTTCCCTGCCTCCAGCATAAGCCTCCTGCCTCATATTTTGTCAACAATCTTAAGTAGAAGGCGTCAGTTTGGAAGAGGGTGACATCCTCACAGATAGGGTCCCTAAAGGTGAACAAGCCCTCATAGGCCTTTTTGGAACACTCTCCACAGAAAGACTGATTCATCGCCATGATAACGTAAGCTGGTAAGATGGAAATGCTCTCCAGGTTGGTGATGTGAGTTAAGAGCAAAAGTATGGACGTGGAGCAACAACTTGCTTTCTTGAGTAGCATACATATATAGAAGTGGTCTGTTGGTGGTTTAATGTAGTACTGAAACAAAACAGGCATAAAGAATAGCACATCTGAAATCTGTTCTAAGAAATATAAAATATTATATTTGTAGCATCTGTAGCTATAGATACACATGCTCTGCATACTCCTGCCACATAGTGTTGAGTGTTTGTAAGTTGTTTTTGACTAACACAATCTGTTGTGACTCCACTCTTAGCCCACAATGCACATAAAGACTACACTACAGGTTTTGTTTCCATCCATCGGGTTCAAATGTTTGAGGTCCAGGACCAAAAAACCTTTCTTTTCCTGGTTGTTTGGTGGCAGGAAATTGCCGCTGCTATTTTCTGTGTCAGAGATCAAGACCGTCCATTCCAGCAAAGAGACATCATTGCTGGATTGCTATTAATGAGGCTCACCTTGTAATGTCATCACGGAGTCTCGCAAAGGATTGAGGTCATGTTTGAAGAAGAAAGATTGTGTGTGTGTGTGTTTGAGTGGGGGGTATATTATGAAGAGTGCACCCTTTCTATTTAACCCTAAGTGCAAAGCTAAATTTACTACACTTTAATGAGCTCTGAGTTGCCTTGCAGCTATCCCAAGGTGCCTGCTATTGGGGCAGAATAATTTTTTTCATATATACTTTCATGCAGAAAAATCCTAACCAGACCTCACTTACACAAATAACCACACACACCAAATTTCTAAATGGAGAAGGTTTATTTTTGAAGGGCAAACTTTGCAGGATCATAGTTTTACCCCCTATTGAGAAGGTTTGGGACTGGGCCCCACAATTCACTCCGGCCCTTGGCCTACCACACGGCCACTCCCGCCTTGGCCTCACACTTAGTTGCCACACTCCTCACCATATTCAAACCACAGTGACTCGGACCACAACAGCCCACATTTCCCAGTGGAATCCATATTATGATCTTTCACACTCAGGGAGGATTATCGACTTGACCCTCCCCGGACAATCCAGACTGAGACCCCCCGACCATGTCAGATTTTCCGCTCCTCCTGACAATACCACACAGTTGCAAAGAGAGAAGCACAGCACCACAATGTGAAACTTCACATAGTACAAGAGTAGGACAGTTTGTTGGTCAAGAAACTCTTCAGGACTGAAACCTCCAGTAGCTTTGAATACTCCTTAGCGTAAGACCACAGAGACAACTTTAAAGACCTAGTCAAGGCTAGGGTTGCCAAACACTGGGTCAAAAAGAAACACAAAGCATCTAAAGACATGGTTTATATCAGGGCCAGGTCGTGCTTGACCCAGTAGTAGTCTGCACGGCTCAAAAGAGTGACGTAGCTCAGGAGACATTGGTGCTCCTCCCCAGGTAGGGAGAGTAGTAATGTGGCTGGCAAGCGTGTCTGGTTTCACAGAGGAGATTGCCAGTTCAGTCTGACTGCTAACCAGATTCGACCACCATCCTTGGAGGAGATGGAAATAGTCATACACTTTACACTTACCCTGAAGCTTATCACCAGAATGGCCATGATTGGTGGCAAAAGAAAAATGTATCTCCAATGCCAATGTCAGTCATTTGTTTGACACTGCTGATAGCCCCTCATCAGAGATGATCACCAGCATCCTGCTATGGTGAATCATGTGGCTGGGAGTCTCCAGCTTCAGGCTAGTAATGCATCAGCAGCTCCTCAATGTGTCCTTCATCTGTGAGCATTTGTTTGACCCACAAGCTCATTTCAATACTGGAGTAAGTAAAGAAGGACATGGAGACTGCCAAGGCAATGATGACCATACAGACCTCAATACCAAGTTCTCCCTTCAGAAAAACAGGAAGGCAGAGGAGGGTCTAAAATTTCTGTGCTTCCTCAGAGGCAAGAGTATCTCCACCAACAGTCATTTGAGGACACAGAGGACCCAAATCCTTCAGCAAGGGTTGCCACCATAGCAATGATATATCCAAGGGTAGAGGTGACTGCAACAACAGCGTCACTGCCTCGAAGCAGCTACTCCCCCACCATAACCCCCACAATCTCACAATTATTTGGGGGGGGGGGAGACTGAGATTCTTCCTTCTACAGTGGAGGAAATACCTCCAACAAATTGGTGGCCTCCATCTTATGGCAGGGGTGCGGTCTGAGGATCCACATCATACCACCAAATATACCGGTTTACTTGCAAATTCTCAGTACTGAGCATCTACGGCTGCAAAAGGAGGAAGTACAAGTGCCCCAGCCAAAGTAGCAGTTGAACTTGTACACCCACAGCACAAAGCAAAGGAGTCTACTTCCTTCATTTCTTGACACCCAAAAAGGGTGGGATTAACTGACAGATTCTAGGCCTGAGGCCAATAAACTGCAACATCCTGTCAAAACACTTCCACGTGACTCTGCAAAATGTCATCCCACTGATTTGCAAAGAGGATTATGTGGTGGTCCTTGATCTCAAGAATGCCTGCTTTAACACCCCCATAACCTAACTCACCACTGCCTCTTGCTCTTTGTGATAAGTGGACAAAACTACCAGATCCGAACCCTACAAGTTCACTAAAGCCTTAAGGGTGTTTGCAGAATATCTAGCTGCAGTGGCTGCACAGAAACTCCATTCATATCCTTCCTTAGCCAGACAACTATGTGATAAGAGCAGTAGCAACGAGCACTGCCTAGCACACACTGTGAGACCTTGTTGTCTTTGTTAGACAAATTAGGTTTCACCCTTAATGTAAAAAAAATACCATTTCAAGCCCCAGCAAGTTCAGCCATTTTGATGGTGTTCTAAATGCTGCCACAACAAAAGCCTTCTAAAGGCTTCTGCGTCATTTTCAGGCATGGTGTCCTCTCATGATGAATACGGTAATGAGACTACGGGGGGTAATGGCTTCATATTTTGCAGTAGTATTGTGAGCAAGGCTGCACGTGCACTCTTTGTAAGTCTATCTAGTGAGACAATGGTCACAAGTGAAGGGTCGCTAGTAGGATCTAGTATGGGTGCTGTCCTTGATTCATTGTTTCCTTCTTTGGTAAAACAGCAAAAACTTGTAGCTGATTATGCCGTTTTTCAATCCACTTTCACAGGTGACCTTTATCAAGGATGCCTCACTCATGGGTTTGGGAGCACCACTCTACAAGATACATGGATGTGAGAAGAACAGTGTGGCCATATTAATTAACTCTAACTTATGGCAATTAGCCTAGTTCTCAGAACATTTTACAAACGTATTCAAGGCAAAACAGTACTTTAAAGACAGAAATCATGAAAGCAAAGTACTGCATCTAAAACTCACTCGCTCCCTACTGTCTTCAGTGGCCCCTAACATTTGTCATTGGGTCATTTGCATCATATTTAGATACTAGCAGAGCATGTGCCAGTGGTGGGCAACAACTTTAGGGATCTGCTAAACAGGAACCAAGTCCAGAAAATTGGAGATGCATCCCCATGTCCTCCAAGGTACTTTCCCCATGGAGCACTCCACCATTGATATCCATGTACCCACAGTCCCAGGGCAATGCAGTAAGAATAAAATGGTTAGGGATATTTGATTATGCTTTTCTACCACTTCTTCTGATTCCATATTTGGTGAGAAAGATAGTGTCAATCACCCTCAAGCTTGTGGCTCCAACGTGGGTGAGGCAACCTTGATGTTCCGTGCTTCTGGAGATATCTGTACACCTACACAAAAAACACCTACTGAGACAGGTTCTACTGACTCATGATCAGTTCACAGGACCAGAACGCAGACAGCTGAATCTAGCCATCTGGTACCTGAGGTCTTAGAGTTTGGTTACCTCAAACCTGCTGAGCAGCATATGTAAAGCACGCATGCCTAGTATGCAGCGGAGTGAAAAATGTTTGTACACTATTGCATGGGCAACCACACACACCCACCCACCCTCAAAGTCTCTGTGCATGGAATTGTTGCTTCTAGCAGTTGCAAAACACGCAATTGGCATACATGTCTGTCTACATTTAGCTGTGGTAGCAACCTTTATCCAGAATAGGGAGCATATGTCTTTATTTAAGATTCCTATTATCAAGCCCTTCATTGAGTGCCTTAAGTGAGTAATTCCTCAAATTACCCTTTCAGCACTAGCTTGGGACCTCAATATCATTCTTTATCAGAATTACTAGTGCTCCTTCTCCCATCACTGTGCACCTGTCACATGTAATTCTTGACATGGAAAGTAGCTGTTATAATTGCTGTCACATCTCAAGAGGCTCTGCGAGTTTCAGGTTTTGATCATAAAGGAACCATTCGTTCATTTTCATAGAGGTGGGGTGGTTTTGTGGAAAAACCTAATACTCATGCCCAAAATGGTTTCCTCTTTTCACATTAATCAGCCTGTTGAGTTAGCCATGTTTTTATTTTTGCACACCAAGATTCTGTCGCTTGACCACATCTATCATTCAGACACAGCAACTATTTTGTGGTTTTTGTGAAGCATCACATGTGAAACCCAATTTTCAAGGCAGATATTGCCAGTTGGTTTATTAAAAGTACACAAACATGTAATGCTCTGACTACATTCCACTTGTAAGAATCATGCCATTATGGCTTTTCTGGGAAACATTCCTTTAGCAGACATCTGCAAGCTTGCTACATGGCCAACATCACATGGATTTGCTAGACGTTACTGTGTGATCTTTTAGGCCAGTCAATAGGCTTTAGTTGGCTAGGCAGTGCTGAGAACTTGTTTCAAACATGCACATTATCCACTCCCTAGCTGCTGCTTCGATGAGAAACTGCTTCACAGTGCATGCAGAGCATGTGTACCTACAGCCACGCAGACTTTGATTGGAAACCTTTACCCTGTAACCATCTGCTTGTTGCTTGTAGTACTGTAGATACAATTGTGCCTACCCTTCTACCTAGATGCTGGTGAAAAGCATGTATGTCAATCATAATATAATAATATTCAACAAAGTACAGTAAATACAAAGATTCACCAACCTTTTCTATCGTGAGAGCTACTTCTAATCATTGAAAATCATTGTGAGCTTCTAAAGGCCAAACATTGTTACCAGAGACCCCCAAGCCTACATTCCTCGACATTAAGCCTAATGTCAATAGAGACACATGTGATGCTTTGAACAAAATACTCTGACTAAGGACAAAATGACTAGGCTGCTGTACTGTGTGTGACAAGAACATAATGTGTGGGGAAGTATGAACCTGTGTGTATGAATGGGATGTGTGCATGGGACACTGAGAGGCTGTGTTTGTACTTGTGAGACAGGAGAGACTTTTAGCCATATGTGACACTCTTACATAATATAACACACACGTACAACCATTTCTTTTAAATGGGAGAAATGTAAAGTGTAGAAAAATGTTCTGCAAAAATGTTCATAATATTGAAAATGTTTCTCCAGCTGAAATTTCTCCCATTTAAAAAAACAAAAAAAAACAAATGGGTGTATTTTTCAGTTATAAAAATGGCAATGGATCTACCAGCCACTGGGAACAAGGTGCCAGCTGTGTGTTACTGTGAAACTTTGAAATGGGAGAAAATTAAAGTGAAAAGTTATCGTTGTTAATATGGATTTCATAAACCGTATCATTAAAATTTTCTCCCATTTCAAAATGTTGCATTTATAAAAAGCAGGCATTTTGCTCCCAGTGACCTGTAGACTCCGCATGCTTAAATGGGAAGAATTTAAAGTGAAGGATCTTGCTTCATAAATCATTAAGACATAATTGGCTTAATTTAAAGTAGAAAAAACGTTAAGACTAAATGTTTCATAGAAATATTTGTCTTCCCTTTAAATTTGTCCCAATAAACATTATGGCTGTATTATTCAGCAAGCAATATTGCAGTACCTTCTAGCTTTTGGGAGCAAGAGGCCTGCTGTTTGTAAATGCCACACTTTGAAATGGGAGAAAAATAAAATGAAGAGTTATCTTAATCATTAAGTTAACTCTGCATTTAATTTTCTCCCATTTCAAAGTGTGGCATTTACAAATCAGTAACTTAACTCTTCATTTTAAATTTCTGCCATTTAGAAGTGTTTTGAAACATCATTTTTTCTCACCCTCCAATATTTAGTTGACAAGGGCTTTTATTTAAGAGTTAAATAATTCAGTACTTCAAGTCTTCACCTTTGTGCCTCTTCATGGGTCATACTTCTGAGTCCAGCACTGCCCGTTATCTGGCCCTGCTATAGGCAGCCTGTAGTAATGTAAATCAAACACATCCTTCCCTTAAATTTAAAAGGAAAATGGGACCTGGTGCCAATTTAAAAATGAACTCAAGCCTGCGAGCTACTGATAACTTGTGGTTGACTGATTAGAGACACCTGATATATACTATTCTGTCTTTAACACTAACCTTGAATTATATTACTCAACAGCTGAGCAGAAAAATATCCAAGGCTTGGTGCATTGTGGGTGAGGATGGAGTCACAACAGAGCTTGTGGCTGGAAAAGAAGATTGAAGAAAAACAATTTGCTAATATCCACACCCAACACTAGATGGCAGTAGTATGTGGAACACGTGAATCTTTAGCACTAACATGATATAATCAGATGGTCACTGGGTAAGGAATATTTACCTTACAGCACGAACACATAGTGGTGCATTATACATCAAATCGCTACATATTTTGCATTAGTAAAGCCGCTTTGACATTCCTGGATTGTCTGAGCTGAAAAGGGGAGATGAACTGTTGAGAGCAATAAGACTTCTGTGATAGTACAGGGAAATGCATGATTTTCTCAATCTCCTCATCCAGCTTATAAGCAAGAGGGATGACGATGTGCAATTTGTGTTTATTGGATACCATAAAGGAAGAAGGGGATACCAGGAGGCGAGACATAACTCAGAGACTGTACAACAACCCACAAATAATCAGTGAATGTATTGTGTTGTTGCTCTTGCTCTGCTGTTAGCTCTGCTGCTAGGAACATGAGCTGCAAGCATCAGCAAAGCCAGTGACTGTACCCTTTGTAAATTATAGATAGTAGCACCATACCTTCTCTTAAGCACACACTGTCAAAAACATGCGGTATTGGTAATGGGGCGGTGGTAGTGGTAGTAATAATGGTAATGATAGTAGTAGTGGTGGCAGTGATGCTGTTGATGGCAGTAGTGGTGTTTGATAGTATTGGTGGCAATGGTAGTGGTAGTGTTAATAGTATTAATGTTGGTGATGATGATAATTATGGTCATAATGATGAAGGGGCGGTAATTCTGACTGGATTAGTAGATGTGATAGTGTTGTCTGTGATAGTGATTCTGGTATTGGTGGTGAACTAGAAATAGAATTACAACAAATAGTTGACAGTTATTATGAATATAAAGTAGTGCACTGAGGCATCACTCATAACAAGCACATAAATTACTTATGACACAGCTGACATATTTAGCAGGCACTGCTTCACCTTTTAAAATGGTGTGTGTTGGTAGAGATACTGGTGGTGATCATGGTTATTTTAGTAAGTGGTGGTACTGATGAGGTCATACAGGGGTGGTAATGGTGGGGTTAATTGTGTTGATGCTGGTAGTAATGGTTGTAGTGGTAGAATAGATGACAATGGTAATGCTAGTGGTGATGTTTTTATAATGGTGCTGGTTGTGGTAATTGTGACTATGGTAACAGCAGTGGTGATTGGTGTGGTAGAAATCATGCTAGTATTGGTAGTATTGCTAATTGGGGTGCTAATGACGGTGTTAATGACACTGCTGTTAATGTCAATTGTAAAACATTTTGATAAGCACTACACTGCAAGAGTGACTACTGGATGCTCAGCATTGAAGAAAGTAGCACTCGCTAGGGAACAAATTCTGCATCTCCACTCCTAAAGGGTCTGTAGCACCAAGAGCTCTGGATGTACCATCATAGACTGGTGTGTTACTAAGGAGGAGGTTAGACCTTTGGTTTTCTTCAAATGAAGCACACAACTTCCAAGTCTCCCAGAGATGCTTCAGAGTGCTGCAGAGTAGCATAGTGGTTTCTCCTTATTGCTCCACAAGTTGTAGATTTAACTCAAAGGACTCAACAGTTTTACATCATAATTTATAATTCTCACCTCTAAGGCAGCTTTACCTATCTGTATGCAAAAGGCTGTGCTGGACCAACATGGCTTAAATTAGATGAAAATGGTGGGAAGGGGACACTTAAAGATGTATGACCTAAGTAATTAAAACATGTGCTCTAAGATACTGTGCTTTACATAGCTTGCTACATGACCAGCATTTAGGTACCTCTTAATGAGCTTTCTGCATCCAGGCATCCTAAACGACAACAAACATATGCTTAAAACAAGCATTACCCTCTGGCTTTACAAGTGCTTGTTAGCAATGTGAAAAGAATAACACCATTTCTGTTGCAAATAATTTGAATTGGTTAATACAGATTGTACATATGTGACAATCAGTATGTACACACTGGATAGAGGCCATAGATCGGATGATCATGTAATCTGAACACAGTTATGGCCCACTTACTTCAGCCTGCACTCCAGAGCTCTCAACTGTACCCCACTATGAACACCCACTCATAACCAGAACTCACCCAGATACCTAATACCAATGTTTGTTCTTTCAGTGGTTTTCCTATATGGGTATGAAAGCAGACAGTAAAAGGACAGATTAACATCACGCACACTGCCTTGCAAACCAAACACTGAATGGCTGTCCTGTGGGTTGATATAAAATGTGACTCATATTGGCTACACGCCATTGGTGAAAGGGGGCTGACCAGGTGACCCACTCTATGTATGCTGGTCTTTGACCTCAACTAAAGGGTGGATTTCTACTCCATCAGAGCAAGGGCTTACGGAAGCTGACCCAAAGCTCCTTTCTGTATGTAACATTACTAGGAATATGACATATACATTTTCAAGATCATAGTAATCTGTCAGACAGCTAGAGATTTATCTGATCCAAACTTGAAAAGGAACTCACCCTCTAATGATTACTGCTACATTTTCTACAGCACCCTCCATTTTGTGCCAGGCCAATCAACTGCACTGTGACTGTACACATATAAAAATATCATGCAGTGTTCACAGGGCACTTCTCCACTGGTGAAATCCTGTGCCACCCCTGCATCAGAAGAAGGGGGCAAGGCTGCACTTCAGACGTGGCAAGCACTACACAAATAGATGCTGTTGAAATGAGGCCAATGGGCTAACAAATGAGGGAGACCTGAAACAAGTGTTTGGTTTGGAACATGTTCACTGAATATCAGTTTTGGCATGCATGCAAGAATCTCTTCTGTTGTCCTAACTCTGTACACCTAGATGATTATATTCTTTATTTATTAGCCATCTAATTTTGGAATTGCCTAATTTTCTAAGGTCTTTTCTTTCAATTTAATTTATTGATTTAAACTGTACATGGCATAGTAAAAGGAGATAAAGTGCTGCTTATAGCCATTGATACAATGTGTGCCCTTAGTTGTTTGCATGACAAAAAACATACCACAGAACAATATCAAGAGTAACTGAAAGCTAATACCTTTATTGACTTCAAAATCAATAGAGAGGACAATTAAGATATTAATAGAACCAAACAACCCTGTGCCGAGATTTTCTTTGTAAGTAGCACTGTTTTCCAGTTTCGTGAAGTGATAATCCAGTGTTGAGACCTTATATAGTGTTTGGCAGATGGGAGACCTATACCACAAAATGGCAGATTTTACCTTCACTGAATTGAGTGTACTGAAATATTTTTCACTCTAAATATCCCAGATAGAACATCTGCCACTTTATCGCAGATGTTCAGCTTCACCAAACTCTATCGATGGCCTTTTCTGTTGAGTAGCTTGCTGCCAATCATATTAATATGTATTTTTGAGAAATAGACATCAGTAACAGTCTTTACATTTTAATGTTAATTGTCCAGTGGGGGAAGGCAGGCCCCTTGGTCCGAGTGTAGGATACCCAAAGATGCAACATAGTACATAACTTGAGTTGAGGAGATAGACAAAGTGTCACCTGTGCTATGTGTCCTAAACATTCCCCCCCCCCTTTTTTAATTAAGTTGTGTTGATCTGACCAATTACTTGCCTTATTAAATGCATAATGTGGTCTTTGGATGTAAGTTTTCCAACTAAAGTTTCTGAATGGGTTGAAGGCTAAAGAACAAGATTTTGGTTTATCTGAACCGGACTGGTGTAAGCGATGTGGAAGCTGTGATTTACCCCAGAGAAGTTTTTTGATGGGGAGAAGTAGGGTGGGTCTTTCAATCCATCAACCTAACCAGTGTGAATATGGTATGTGTGGCTATTATTTTTTAGATTGTGCAGATTGAGGATGCACTGTGTATTTGCGTTATTATAATCTTTCGCGTGTAGAAAGCTTGCTTTGCTTTTCTGACTTCAAAGTTTCAAGCATGGAATTGCAATCTTAAACTTGGCTGCTCTAGACTTGACTTATAGCATGAGCATGCACTTCCTTCATACTGAGAAATATTGCAGATCAGCGTAAATATTTTGTGCTTATAGAGATTAAATCAAATTACAGGCTTTCTCGCAAACAGACTAACAAAATGTGATAACATCTTGTATTTGTTTTTTCAATTTCAGGCACCAAGTAGTCTAATGGAGACCCTTGAACAGCATTTAAATACGTTAGAAGGAAAGAAACCTGGAAATGGGTACGTATTTAAATTTTGGATCTAATTTTAAAGTTTATTTTTTAGATAGCATTTGACATTATATGCCCTTCACATACTGAAACCATTGAGATGTGTGGGCATTCCTAAGGAAACAGTGGACAATAACAGTGGAGCTTGTTGTGAAGTGCATAGAAATGAATGATGTGAGAGAATATTATAAGATTTATTCTTCCAAAGAAGACACCATACTCAAACACCTTAGGGTACCATGATTTGCATAATGGGGTAAGCGTCTTGCCTTTGTAAAGTATTTTGCCTCAGTCTGGCAAGTTCCAATCATTGCTGGTCCTAATGTGTCATAATATTAACCATTGCACCTCTAAGTGAACAACTATGGTTTGTGAGGGCTGGGAATAAAACGTTGAGCAATAGTGACTTAAAAAAATAATTAAAGTTGGATGGGTAGAGGTGGGGAAAGCAGTGGAGTAGCTGTGGATAGAGGCGGGAACACTGAGTGGGGCGATATTAAGGGGGAGCATGAATACACATCCAATTTCATGGTGTGCTAAAAGAAAAAAAAAAAGTTCCCCCAGTGCAAGCCATGGAAGGAGACAGGTCATACAATCAGAACATAGAAAAGAAGAAATGCTTCTAAAGAGGGACAAACTAAGAATAGTCTGAGGGAGGAATAGCATTGATTAGGAAGCAGGAAAATTATATAGAGAAGAAAACAATCCAATCAAGAGGAAGAGGCAGATCCAAAACCTACTATATTATTTATATATATATATATATATATATATATATATATATATATATATATATATATATATAAATAACAGGGTCGCAAACCCATATCAGTTCAACAAATTACTTCTTCAAAAAGAAGACAATGTTACAGCCACTAGTGTCATAATCCAAAAGTGAAATTAATCAGGCAGAGCAAACAAAAACAGCAAAACACAAAGTTTGTTTTTTGCTGTTTTTGTTGAATATAACATATATATATTTTAAAGGCATTGGAAACTATTGTTCTTTGATTAACAGACGTAAAAGAAGAACATCTGATGTAGATCTTTATTCTGTCTGGTGTTGCTTGGGCAGAGGTGGGAGTTGACTGACTTTATTTCTTGCAACTAATTCTTTTGAGGAGGTTTGCTTAAGACCTAAAAAAGACGATTTTTTTTTCTTCTGACTTTTACATTTCTAGTGCATGCTTCTGCATATGGTAAGATAGTGAGAAGCGAGTTTTTCAAGCTAGAACTTAGAGTTTACCAATTTTCCCCTTTAAAGGCTTTGCACTGCAGCTCTTTATACTTAGTTTTCTTTTTTAATAATAGTTTTTTGACTGGGTAATAGCGAGCTCGCAATTAAGTCCAACTACCAAATAATTTTGAGTTGTGCTTAATTTAGTTGCATAGCACATTGTGATCCGAAAGGATGTCAAATCAGGGGATGTGCTGCTGCAACCCACTTCTAGGAGGGCACATGCTGTGCCTGTGAAGCCGGGGCAATACTTATTTTGAGCCTTCAAAAAGCCCTAGTGGTTTGTTCTGGCTAGGTTGTAAACTCCACACTTCTGCCCTGAAGTGTAATGTTTTGCCCACGTTTTCTTTTAACATCTCAAGAAGACACTTGAACATGCTTGTAATGATCACCCCATTTCACTTGGGTGCTCTACCTGCCCTATTAACATTCCAGCTGCATGGAAATGTGATATTTCTTTCCTGCGGGCATTTAGTGGGCCCTAGTCTTAATATTGTTCTTTGAGGTACCCTTCCATCATTTTATAGCATGAATTGAATTGCATTCGAGGTCCGGCCTAAGAGGCATCCACTATTTTAAAATATTGTAAGTGTAATACCTTGATAAGTAGTGTCATAGATTGTACATGTGTTCGGTCAGATAATTATTTCTCACATGCATGTCTAACAAACATCATTGTTTACAGCTGTAATCAAGTAGCCTCAAATTGCTTATGCAATACACTCCACATGTTCATGTTTTTGTCTGAGCCCCATGCATCTTGGAGTTGTTAATCCATTATGTTGTAAATGCTTCCAAATGCCCTTCCTACACATTATGTGGGCTAATTCAGTACCCATTAGCAGTTCCTCTTCTTTAGTCATACCTTTTCTGTAAGTAGGGTCCCAGAAATTCAGTACAAGAACAGTGGCACGGACCTGATACCTAGCCTCTCGAAATGTCTAATTAAACTGCCAGCTTCCCCTCTGTGTTGTGTGTGTACATGTCTATATATGTTGTTAGATATATATATATATAATATGCAAGAAAGGAAGGCAGCAGGGAACTCTGGGTAGTTCCCAAGTTTTAGCGGGAGATCTCTCCCCATAATAGCCAGGGTCAACTGGTTCAGAAAGTCTGAGTGTTTCAAGTTCAGTGCATAGATTGCCATCAGCGGGAGGAGATCTCTATCCAAGTGTCCCTCTAATACCACATATTGGCCCTCTGGGTCAATTTTGCATGACACTTCTACATAGGAGACCCCTTGGGGAAATTAAGGTTAGGACCCTCTTGCAAAAGCAGAATACACTGTGCCACGTACTCTCTTCCTTCATTTTCTCTGCACTTTCTGCATATCAGTGGCTTCCAAGAATGTCTCATGTAAGCAAACTCTATGAATGTGGTGGCATCTGAGATATGCATAAACCTCATGCCTTTTCCTAGGTGTTGCCTTGCCCAAATGTTTCAAGTCAGGAAATTATACGTTGGGACCAGTGTCTGTATGTTGTCTCCCATCTAACCATTCCTCAATAAGCCTCCAGTCCCAAAGATAGTCCCACAATGTGTCCAGCTGGTGTCCCTCATGGAGCACCCATTGTATGTGACCTGGTCCAATCTCTGACTCAGCAACAACTTAAGTAAGCACATTTCCAACCCCCGCCACTCCCAACTGGGCACTTATTAGGTACCCTGCCACTAAAATCGAAGGCATCTTCAACTGTGTGTGTATCCATAGGAAACGAGTAAATGCACCTTGCAGTAAATGTGATACAGTGAGGGTACCTTCATAGTGGTCTGGTCGAACTGGCTCCCACCTCCCCCAATGACCTCCTGCCTCCCCAGGATCCCCTGACCCCAAGGTGTGCCCAAAATCTGCTATGAATGGCTGGTTCACAAGTGTTTCATGTATGTTAAAGGTCCAACCTGTTTCATGCAATGTCATCCACCAATCATGGAGTGAGAGCTGGACCATGAACTTCTCCTCCTCCTGAGGCACTTGAACCATTCGTGCCGGTATGAGTCTGAACCACAGTCTAATGATAGAACAGTGAATGGGTTCTTGCTGTGGTGCAACACATCTGCCACTACTTGTTCTCTTTCTTTGGTGGCCTGTTTTGAGGATGGGCTGCTTCCCCTCTTCCAGTTGTGTCTCTGTCTCTGCATCCATGTCTCCCAGCTTCCCTCACGGGAGACTGTCCCTGTCCAAGGCAACTTGCCCTTTTCCTGTAGCCAGGCCCATACATCCTATGATGTCTGAAAGGAATGAGTCTCCTCAACCCTATCACCTGTAGTTTTGTGAGGAAGAGGAGGGCGTATTTGAGGTTCCTGAGACGGAGTTGCTGTTTGACAGCTGCATGTGCATGTGAGCAGCTGCTGTATCTGTGCTGTGTAGTCTAGGTAAGCTGTAACAGTGGATCCTTCATATTTCCATGGGCCTTTCATTATGAATAGCTGTAAAATAAGATCTGCCTCTATAATTCAGTAGTCTTGCAGTTACTGGGTGGGGGTGAAATCCCGGGGTGCAGTGTGCTGTTTCAGTAACCAAGAATTTAGGTAGCTTCCTGCAAGCACCCCATCTATCAGCTAGCATTCAAAGAACAACTCCATGTTTTGACCCTGTGAGTTTTGGTAATCCTGTGAAACACATATTATTCCATCTTAACTGCCCGTTGGTGTCTTCTGCTCTCTGTTGTAGTCGCTCTAGTTCCGCTTTCATTGTTTGCATTTGGGAATGCACCTCCCTGAGGGTGGGACGCATTGCAGTTATAGCAGGTTCCACATCATCTCCCCTGTCAGACAACTTTCTGTGGTCTGCACGCAGTAAGGGGACTCCCTGGGGAAAATCTTCATGCCCTGACTTGCCTGTAAGATTTTGTCGAACTTCTCTGGGTGCTTTGTCAAGGTAGTCTCCAGTTGATTCAGTGGACCATCTCCCTTCAACATGTGTGGATGGTGCCCTTTGTGTTGCACCATGCTGTGGCGTAAGAGAAGGCCTCCAACCAAGTCATTGGGGTTACAGCACGCTGGTCCCTCAAAAGCCACACTCAGTCCTCAGCAGCACCTGTCCATCTACGTTGTCACCGATAAGCCATCTCCCATGGTAAAAAGCACAACCTGCTAGTGCTTTAACCAATGGGAGCTGTGCCAGGTCTTCACCTGCCCAGTGTTGTCAGGGGAGTCAGAGTCCTTCCTGGGTCATCACACCAGCAGGAGCGTTTCCCCAAGAGCCGCAGTCACTATTGCCCATTCTGTGCCAAGGCAAACTTTTGCGAGGGGGAGGTAAGGTACAATGCAGGTATCACAGTTGGCCCTGCTCCCTTGCCTAACAGCATGTTTCCTCAAGGGCCCACCCCTTTAGAACCATTGCCTAATCACTGTGGTGTGCCATAGAGCTTTGCTTGTGGGGCAGCTCCTCTGCCAGCGAGATCCTTGCAGCACAGCCCCACTCAGGTCTGGATGGCCATAGTGCTGGTGGATCCGATGGCAGCAGTGTGTCTCAGTGTCCTGAGCATTCCCACCACACACCATTTATTGGTGGGCTCACCCACCATTGATTTTACCACTGGGGGCCCCCATCTCCAGGCATGGAGCTCCCGAATTCGTGGCTTGTCATAGCTTGGGCCCCCAGCCACGGTTGGCAGCAGCCCACACAGCAGCCCCAATATGCTGATCCACGCTGAGTCATTCTTGCAGTCCTCCGCTCAGGCCTGTGATGCCCAGGACACAGCAGGGGATGTATGCTCCTGGGGAACAAAGAAGATGGGGTGATTAAGGTTGGATGATGGAGGAACAACCAGGACAATGACCGCAACTCAGAACTACATGCCTGTCACGGCTGCCATCTTGACCACGCCCCCTGCTAACTGTAACTTTGCACCACTGTCACTCCCTGTTTATGACCTTGCATATTATATCACTGACGACATGTTAAATTACATCATTGTGATGACATAATTGGTCATATCTCAAATGATATTGATGGCATCACTTATGACCTGATCCATCAATTGTGGCAGTGTGCTATATGGTTTGTGGACTGGAAGTAATTCAACAACCTAAACCTGTGCCTGATCTTTTATAGCTATTCAACTGATAATGGTTATAGCCTGTGGCAATATGCAGGATACATGGTATTTTTGTCAACTCACCCACGTTTACTGTATAACAGCCTTTTTGTACAGTTATTCACTCACCTAACAAACAAAATGTCTCTGAATTTTAATGAGGTCACTCACCTTTTAAACTATGAACTATCTAAAAAAGTGGTTTTTCTCTGTTCACATTGATGGGATCACACACATGAGCTGCTATTTTGAGTCAATAGGTTGACTGAGTATGTATTAGCCACTGAAAAGACTCCTCTAGGCAATCCCTAGGGACTATCCTCCAACGTTTGGTAAAATACACTACACACATTCTTGAAGTTAGCAGATTGGCATGCAGCCTTAGAGCATTGCTTACAATCACTCTGAGTTCAGCCATTTTAAAGAGGGTTATCCGTACATTGTGTGCTCTTTAGCAATGTGGAATGCACCAAAATCCTCTGAGTAGTTCTGCAAATAAATGATCAGACTTTACAGACTTCACATACAAATTATCTTCAGCACAGTAAAACAGCTAGTTAACATGAGTATATGCTACAAGAGCAGCCCATAAACATAATAAAACTAGAGAAATGTAAATGATAAGGACAAGTGTCCAGTTATGTAACCTAGTATATTAATTTAAAAAAATGTGTTACTAAAAAATCTCCTGGATTTATCCTCTATATCATTCATTGTTTATACTGATACACTTACCAGATATTGTACTTAAATTTACATGTGCACATGCCTAGTGATCCTCAAGTGGATAATCTATTGTGAACAGATGCTTTGGCTTTTTCTCAACAGTCTTTGACTTTGTCACAATCTATTTTGAAACAAGCCTCTGCAACCCACACCCGGTGTGCTCAAGCTTTATCTTGTTTAACATGGAGTACTGCTTAGATGTGGAACTTTACTGGTAGGTAAAACACTTCCATATAACTGCCACCAAACTCAGCCAGACTTGGCTGCAGGCCCTACACTATTTATTTTTTTATATTTTTTTTATTATGCATTTATAAGAACACATCCATTGTACCACATCTGAGAGGTCAGCACTTACATCTTGTTTACTGATTAAAGCATAAGAAGCAACAAAGGCATATGCTATCTTACTCTACATCAATAGAAGAAGTCAGGGCTTCACTAAGTACAGTACAATGTTTCCATATTCTGAAACCTCCTGACGTGCACAATGAGGAATGAGAAAACATTACAACAACAGAAGGCTAAGTTCAGAAAGATCGAGAATAGGGAAGAGACAGAAAAAGGGGGGGGGGGAGTAAAGATAGAAGTGAAAGAGGAAAGATCAGAAAAACAATGCAGCCGTCATTCACCAGTATAACTGCAGGCCGGGAGGGATAGCATGGAAGAAAAGCATAACTATTTGCATTCTCAATGGGAAGCATTGAGCCATCAGATGCCGCCAAATGCTTGGGTCTCAAAAAATTAGCGCAGGCCCCAAATGTCTCTCGGCCGGAAGCCCTCAGGCATCAGCTCCCAGTATATCGTTAGTTGTTCTTGACAGAACTAAGCATTTCGCAGCTACTCACTACAACGAAGAGCTTGGCTACGCCCCCAGCACATCACGACCCTGCACTTAGGCAGCAGCAGTCCTACCAGTCTCCTGTGATCGGAGGGGATCTCCTCCACATAAACCAGAAGGGCAAGTTTAGGGGTATGCAGCTGTTCGAGATCAGTCATCTCCTCAATCATCCGCAACACCTCTGTCCAGTATTCGCGCAGCGCAACACAGCTGCACGTGAGGTGCAAAAAGTCTGCATCAGGGGCCTTGCATCTAGCACAATGCGCATCAACACGCAGACCCATACTTTGCAATCTACAGGGTGTATAATACAATCGATGTAGGAACTTAGAATGAATAAGGCACAGTCTGTAGTCATGGGACAACTCTCTAATATGCATGCAGCATCTTCGCCACACATCATCATAAATGGCCTCGCCGATGTCCACCTCCCAGTGTACTTTAGCTTTAATCTCAGGCGTCTCGCTCTGCATACAAGCATAGAGCTTGGTAATAAGCCTGTGCAGGATTGCGTTTGATGCATGAGTTCCAGCGCTCGGCACACCGGCGGCATCGCAGGGAAACAGGGGAAGCGCGTGCGGAACAACTTGCCAAATCTAAGTACATATAGTCGGTGCAACGCAGTATCTCGCCCATCGCTAAGCGCCACCTCCGAGGAGATAAACAGCCCATCAGAAAACCAAGAGCCTAAGGTGGTTAAGCTAGACTTACGAAGAAACTCACGCACATGGGCAACTTCCGACAACTGCATGTCTGCGATATCCAATACCGGCATCGCAGGAGCAAAAGGCTCAGACCCTACACTATTTGCCTACCATGCAACCATACATTATATTCAGTGAATGATGGACACTCTTTACTATGAACTTTCTTTTTCAAAATGGTGTAAGAGTTTATGGAGGAAGATGAACAGCAATCTCAAGGATGTGATCAGTGATGTCATCACTGATGTCGTTTGAGATGTGTCATTGAACATTTCATGAGTCATTTTGTATGGAAGATCATAAGCAGTGAATGACTGGGTAGCGCATTATAGATAGTTGACTAAGCCATAACTGGCTAATTTAAGTGTTGTTTTTATTTTAAAGATACTTGTCTCATTCTGTCAGCTAACTAGAACATGACTTTAACATTTGTTTTTCCATTTAGTACATATGCACATATATTTACGCCTGTGTGTGTATATATATATATATATATGTGTGTATATATATATATATACACACACACACATGCATGCAGTACGTCTGTAATTCACGAAAGCCATCAATGCGCCATTTGATGGCAATCCCGAACCAAATGAATAAAGAATCCTGCCACACGTAATACAGATGCCAGCGAGCGAATCCCAGAATAATTCCGTTAAGCAACTTATCTGCTGATATCAGTTGTATCAATCCACCTTCCAATGAGTCAAAACGTGAAGCGCGAGTACGCGTGTGTATCGATGAAGTATCGTCGCTAGCATTGAAAGGAAACTAATACCTCATAAGCAAACAGTTGTTACCTTGCAATTGAGTCTAATTAGTACACTAGGATGTGTCTATGACAGTGTATTAGAATTGGTAAGGTCTGATTCTTCACTAATTGCTCTGAGTGTTTCATATATATTTAACTGGATTCTGTTTTATTATCACGCAAAACACTGGGATCACAATTTGAAAAAGTGTAGATATGGATTTTGTTTTTTTGTAGTCAGACGTTTTTAGGTTTCTTTTAGGTTTGCATTAAAATGTATTATGGTGACTAGAAGACAAATTTGATGGTTGCTACTTGAGCCACGGAAAGGCCTACAAGTTAAAACATTCCAGTGTTTGGCTTGCGAGATGAACCCTGACTGTTGCTCAGTTCAATAAATATGCTCTCAGGAAAAGCCTGATGTTATGTGTGACTCTTAGTTGTTGTTTTACGTTTTTAGAAATAAACCTCAGGAGCATGGGAGCCATGATCAAGCCTCTGGCATGAGTTAAGGAAGAGTTAAGAAAGAGTTAGCTATGTTGGTCCTTCACAGTGGCTGCTTTACTTTAGACTGTTCTAATGTAGTGGTGTGGGGAAAGTGGCATGGTAAGGAAGTGCTTCCTTAGTCAAAGAGTGGATATGACTTGTTTGCTGAGAAGGATTCTCCTATGCCTTTAACTGCCCTTGTGTATATTTATTTTACTTTTCAGTGTGCCTTTTTTCCTAGGCTCGGAAAACTTGATCGTTCTGCTAACCATTGATCTCTTCTCCCTTTTTCTACCCTTCTGGTTACTTTTCAAAGTGGGTCTACGCATCTGTGGGGTGAAACCCAAAGTGAAGGTTAAAATGCACAAGGGTGGGTGGGAGCTAGGAGAGGTAATGTTGCACAGGTAGGTAACTTTTACTTTTAATGGCAACACTGCAGGAAGGAGGTACAGATGGAATCGCAGGCTGTGGCTGACAGATCACAGAAGCTTTTAGCCCTGCAGCTAGGTGTGCTGACACATGTAAACCTAAAGCCCAAGTCAAAGCTGAAACACATTTCTAAAAATTTAAGTTATCATCAGACACTGCTCTAGGGCGCTGGCCCTCCTGACTAAGTTTCCCCCTTCAAAATTGATCTCACGCCAACAGAAGCGGTTTTACATGTGGTAGCACGTTTCATCTTAGGGCGAAAAGGAAAAGGAATGATCATGTACTGTTAACACACTTCTCGTTGAAGCCAGAGCGATGTAGAGGCCTTACACACATCTACTTCGCGTCACCTGACTGCAAAGGTTTAGATTTGGAGGTGGGGTAGTCTGGACCATCACAGAATGCTAAGGCTCTCTGCTCCTGGATCCACTATCCTTTAAAAAGGAACAATTAATGGCCCTGTATTTTTCAGGGAGTGCGAAACAAGTCTGGAACTCTACCTCTGTGCCTACATACCAATACTTTACTGGCAATCTTTATATCGAAACTGAAATCCCTTCTATTCAAAAGAGAGTTTAGCTAATTTCTCTTCTTCCTAAATCATAAAGCTTGGTGTGCTCTGCTTTGATCCATTCCTTGGGAATTGTGATATTATTTGGCACCTTCCTAGTCTTGTACTTGTATTCATTCTGTTACTCAGTATTTATGTCTATGTAATGGATGCATATGATATAATTCTCTGCTTGTACTGTAAAGTGCTCTAACTTCGGGGAATGCTCTCACTGACCCACGTCCAGAGAATTACCTCTCCAGCTCGATATTTGTTGCCACCATTCTAGTCTTTCATTTATTTCATTGTGTCAAATGTTATTCAGGACCATGCAATCTATGTGGCTTAGGCAAAGCTCTATTTCATTTGTAAAGTGCTTGTACGCTTTTAGGTAATGTGTGCCCTATAAAAAACAGAGTAAATATATAAATCAGTTTTAGACCATAATATTACAAAGCTTATGTAGAAAATACAAATGCTATACAATATGTACGTAAATAGGCAGTGCTCAAGATATACACTAAAAATTATACACTGGTGAGTATTTTAGTACATGTGCCAGTAAGCTTACTCCAGAATTATAAACAGAAACACCAGAATAATCACTCTGTCTGTTTACTCTGTATTTATGTACAGAAATCGCAAATGACGTACTCCAACAGTCTGAAAGCTATGAGTTATGTTCCATTGTTTCACAAGAGAATTAACCATACTATTCCGTTGTCTGTTCCAGAACTACCAAGCATCATAAATTACACTGTATATGTAAATCTGCATAGCGAAGTTCGTACAACTATTGCTCCACATAGTAGGCCAATATGTAATGCTCTGTGGTGGTGGATGCTGATATAGTACTTTGTTGGTGTTGCTGCCTTAAGGTGTGGCCTCATAGTGAAGGGGAAAATTCGGTATCACTTCAACAGCTTCAACACTTCAACAACAAGCCTGCCACCAAATGTCTGTGCAGTAGGCTGATCCAAATGGTCAATGGCAGTGGCAAAAAAGCCAATACGTGTAAAGGGTGCCCTATTGCCCCACTTATGTTTGATGTGCTGCAGGCTGAACCAACATGCCAATTATACTTCAGTGATCAATGCAAATGTGCAGTCTATAGGCTACACTTGAAAAGGCAGAGACTCATTGAAAAATGGCATCAGCATCATATTAGTCACTGGATTCCCCCAAAATCTTCCTAGCTGAAGATCGTTTCCACATTATAAATGATTTCCAGACTTCCTGTGCTCTGGTACAAAGTACTTCTCACTTTTTCTTTTTGGGAGTGTTTAGTATTTTCTTTTCGGCAACAAAATCAAAACTATTCCCTCAGCCATTTTAGCAGAAATGGTTTGCACTCCATCTTTAACTGAACACAGTCCATGCATAGTTAGCCACTAAGCCCAACCACCAATCTGGCTGTCTCCTAGATATTAGCCCTGCAGGTTGGCTCCATGGTCTTGAACTCTTACACCTTACTGAACTAACCACTTTGTTCAGCTGTTCCCTAACTTTGGGTATCTTCCCTAATCAGTGTAAAACAGCTTTGGTTACACCTTCACTATAGAAGCTGACCCTTAACCCAGCTAATGTACCCAAATACCAACCATTTCTCATCTGCCCTACTCGTCAAAATATGTTGAACATTCAAAACTACTTCACCCACATCAGACTGGCTTTTAGTTGGGCAGAAGCACTAAATTGACTGTTTTCTCTGTTGTTGATATCATTTGCGGTTTAGTCCAGCTGCCTTGGTCCTTCTTGAGGTATTGGCTGCTCTTCACACCCTTGTCCCTGCTATTCTTTTCTCCAGACTCCAAGATACAGGGATTGAAGGTACAGCTCTAAAGTGGTTCACATCTTACCTGTCCAACCCTTACCAAGGAGTGACTTTATCTCCTTTCCAATCAGAACCAAAGCTCCTGTGGTTCTCCACATTGTTCAGTGTTGTCTCTTTTACTGTTAAACATCTACATGCGCCTGTTGCCTGGATTGTTGTCCCATTTGGATGCAAAAAATAAAACTTTGGACCCAGCACTTTTGGCCTCATTTAGACTTTGGCAGAGGGGGTTACTCCGTCATAAACATGACTGATATGGGGATTGTAATAGGGCAGACTGGATATCTGTCATGTTTTGAGATGGAATAACCCGTCCGCTAAACTCTAAAAGCCCTTTGTCTTTTACAAATCAAGCATAGATAGTGTCTTTGTTGTGCTACCCAGAACACATTCATCATTGACTATTGGTGAGATATTAAATTCCTGTTTTTGTATCGCAGAATTGACCCGCATCGGCTGCTCTGCTAAAGTGGAGGAGCGTCGCCCCACTGGTTTGTGCAGTGAAGAATAAGGAAAAATAAAATACTGATAACGCAGGGTTAGGGTGGGTGTGTGGCGCAGCTGGGCTGGAGGAGTAGTGTAGTGTACCATAAGTGTGCATGACAATTTGGCCACCCAAACAGTCATGCACACTTAGCATTTCTCCACCCGGCTGAATTGCACAGCTGGGGGGAGAAAGTGTTCACGCTCCCACTCCATGTCTGAGCGCTGAACGAGGATGCTCAGACTAATCACAACGCTGCTGTCATGCTGGAGACAGCAGTGTCATGTGATTGGCTTAGAGTCTGGGAGCCTGTGTGCTTCCAGGAGTCGGGGAAGAGAAGAGGACAAAAACGAGACAAAACCGTCTCTCCCGATGGAAAAGGTAAGTTGTTTATTTTTATTTTTTTACCCCCTGCCTCCCCTCTTCCCACACCCTCCTGTTGAATAGTAGCCACCACTAGAATTGATGGTGATTAACTTTATTTTGTTGCTTGATTTCTATCTCCTTTGGTTCCACGTACCCCGCAAGTTTGTTATAGGCTCAACTTTCCCATTCCTAGAGGAAATGGGGACCTTTAGAAGAGAGGGGGAGATGTAATACCTAAATTACTTACTTTTTATGTTCTTTACACTGAGTTCTACTTTTATTTATCCTCATGATCAATCTGTCATCCTTTACAATCTGTTGTACTGCCAGAATACCAGACCAGCATGATTTAGTCGATGGGCAATGTGTAAGCATGGCAAAATCCTGAGTGGGACCTGAGCCCTTCTATTTACACCTCAAAGATCAGGTGGGTTTTCAAGTTTCTCAAACGTGGACCCAAGCCAATGAAGTAATGACAATTCCAAGGACAATGCGTAGTGTAGATTGACAGTAAGTAAAGTACTTGTTATTTTCTGGTTAAGTTGCTGGGCTAGGTTTCTTCTCCTGCAGTCTCGGGCAAGGCAGGTAACCCAACTGTTGAAACAAGTAGTAGCCAGAGTGGAGACCCTAGAATGGATTTTCTACGGAGCCCACATCCTCCCTCATGCTTTCAATATTTGTTGATCTTGTGGACAGGCAGAAAGTTTAAGAATTAAAAAAAAATATATGAATAGCAAAGGCTCATGGTTCAAGCTTTACATTTTTCTCCTCTAGTACCCGGCTGTATGGTTATTTGTTAACGTTCACAGTTAAAATGTATTGCGTATTATTATTATTACTATTATTATTATTATTATTATTAACAATTTAGCCAAAGGTTACCAACACTTTTGACTCTATGGATCATCGGTACTCAGCTCAGGAAATGGATCATCGTTAATTTCATTGACCATTTTTTTAATTTCCGAAAGTGCTATTACTCTGAATTGTTATTATGTTACATCTGGCCGCATGGCTTATATTCTCAACATGTACATAAAAATTCTTGTGAAATCTAGTAATTTAATTCAGCGTTTTAGGATAAATAACCTTATTATTTGAAATATGGATTGTTTTCCGTGTTAAACAGAACAATTTATTTTCTTAACAGTTTTATTTAAAGGTTTTCCAAGGGGTACGCAGAAGATCGTAAACTACCTTGATCATTCCGATGTGTTCTGTGACACACAATTTTCATAAGAGTGAAAGGTGCAGCAATTGAGGATATAGTGCATCGCAGTGCTGGTTTTCTTTTACTACTAACATGGTAGAAGTTGTTCCCATTTACCTTGCCTGTATAGAGCCCATAACATCCTTGCTTCACCAGTGATGTGCACCCAGTATTTTAAGAGAGCCTGAAGGGAGATAGATTTAATTATGTGTACCTACATTACAAATGCCAATATGTCAGTACATTCATGGGTGAGAATACGATATGAGGGCAATATGACCTTTGGCTTCTGTGGAAAATGGGCTCCAAATTCACCTAGCTGTTTCACCTTATGTTTTTTTCAGAGTACAGGAAATGTGCTCCATTGTTATACATATTTTTATTTGCCCTATGGACAGTGGTAGTGTGTTTTGGGATTTCTAGCTCTGTGTTATGGTCAGTTACAATACTAGAAGTAACTGTGAGATGAGTAGGTTCACAGAAGCATTGTGCTTATTCACATCTCCCAGCAAACCCACTAGAGAAGGGTGTGGAGAGTTGGACCCTATTTATATATTTTATGCAATTCACACTTCCTTTCTGATATCTTCAGCTCTGCTGCATGATCACCATAGGTGCAACATCATGCTTAACTGCTGGCATCGAATCCAGCACATAGAAGTGCCAAATATAGGGCCCACTGTCGATTTGGTGAGGTTCCCAAAAACCATAGCTTTTTTGTAAGTTTGATATTCGGGAAACTTATCAAAGATTTGGATTCTTCATTATATACTTGAGGACTAGCACCTGGTAGTAGATCAAAACTATGCTATTTGTTGAATTTTGTGCAAAAATGTATTGTGTGAGGGACATTTTTCACTATATTTCTCTTGCATTTGATCTGGATCCAGAAGTGAGTTGGATATATTGCAACCTATCACTTTTCTTCAGGCCAAATTCTTTTTTTACAGGATATAAATCCCCTTGTGGTGACTGATCATAAAATATTAACATTTCAGTGGTGCACTCCCCCCCCCCCCCCAGTGATCAAAGGCACTGTAGCCCAGGAGAAGTACAAAGTAGAGATTCAATGGTATGGGATTGAGAGGGGATGGAATCATGGTTGTCACCCATGATCTTCACACTGTAGAAAAGTACCAGTGAGTAATGCATGATAGCTAAAGAAAATAAAATATTCATCCCTTCTCTTCCAAAAACAATTTTTAATTGTAATCTCCATTCATACAAATTGAGATTTTATTTGAGTGCTGTAAAGGACCTTACCTGGAAATTTATGGTGGGCTAGTTATACAATTTAGACCATTTGTTACACTCTTGTTTTTCGATGAAGTCTACCATTCTAACCAGTGGGGTCTAATAAATGTTAAAAAAAAAAAAAAAAAAAAAAAAAAAAAAAAGGGTGGGAGTAAAATAATTTGTCCTCAGTTTGTGTGACCTATTCAGTAGATTTCTATTCTACCTCAGCTAAACAGTGCATTGTGTGGGGTTATTAAAGTCTTTGTAGTATTGTGGTTCTAGAGATGGGTGTCTAGTGGCAGGTAATGGCTAAACATTTGCCATTTTCCTTGACCCACTGGAAGTTGTAAAATGTGGATAACCTCCAGATTAGTATTTTTTGCTGATAATAGATTGAGTTGAGTCTTATAACCTGAAACATTTTGAAATTGTTCCCATTTGTATATCAGTATGGCTTTACCTAAAAGTACAAAGCTACAATATTCACTTTCTTGTGTAGTACCCCATAACACTTCTACTACTCCCTCTATGCTGGGACACATGATTTAACTGCATAGGTTAAATTTTAAATGCAATGAAAATATACCTGTGTGCTCTCAGGGAGCAAGATGGTGTCGGCGTAGTGGAGAGGCTCGGAAGCCCCGCCCACCGGAACCAAGCACCAAGCCGCTGCTGCCTCCCCCGTCTCTGAGGAACGCCATGCTGCAGCAGCGAGGATTTCCCTTGTCAGAGGAACCCAGCCGCTGCCGTTTGGATAAAGGATTGCTCCTGCTCCCTCGCTGGAGAACGCGGGGACGCGGGGGCTCCTGGCTCTTCGGTTTGCTCGGGGATCGGAGAGACGCAATTAGACGCGGTCAGCATTCAGCACTCTCAAGGCTGAACCGCGTTCAGAGTAAGGACTCTGAATTGCCGCGCGTCTTGCTCCGGTAAGGGGGATAGACGTGATAAGGCATCTGGAAAGCGCACAGTGAGTACAGTACAGTGATTTATTGTACTGGAGGCACGCGGTGACTCCTGAACTTTGCTGCTGTCCCCGGAGGGCTTTTGGGGGAAAAAAAAAAAAGAAGACTCTTTTTTCCTTCTTTTGCTTGTATTCGCACTTAAGAAAAAGAAAGGGCTCAAGGAAACTGGGGTATCTTTTGGGCTCCTTGAAATCTGACTATTTCTGGGGGCTGAAGGCACCAGGCACATGGAGAACGGAAACAGCCACGCTCAAAAACTCACAAAAAAAAGAACTGCACAGTTATTAACTAATCTCTGGCCTTTAAAAAAAAATTAAAAAAAGAGAGAAGAGAAAAGGGGGAGTGAAAAAAATTCTCTGCAGCACTGATGTAGTTGTATAAACAGTAAACATTAACGGTTGGCGGTCTTCTCTGACTATTATTAAAGTACTTTGAACACAGGACTACGATATTAACTAATTGTATCAGATTCCCCCATTCGACAAAGCTCTCAGGGAAAACTGAGGAGTCAGGCTAAAATGGTCAAAGTTTCAGGAGGGGGTAACTGAAAAACTGAGAGCCTCAGGTGTGTATGGAATGCAATGTAATGCAGCTTGGTATCTGTATACCCCCTCATGGCTCTTTAAGGAGTGTTATTGAATGAACAATATCGGATGTACTAATTGCAGTGGCCGGAGTCACAAGATTTATTAGATTATTATCTTATGCTGTAAAAACAAATATGGCGCCTAAAACCATCCGGAATCTTGGAGATAAGAGTGGGGGGGCTAAGACGACACGTATCGGCAAGGATAAAGGAGAGGCAGCAGGGGCAAATAAACGTCTGACCTCAATAACTGGCAAAGCGGCTGGGAACAATGTGTCCGGATCGTTGAGAGATGCCAAGACAGGTAATAGCAATACTCCCCCATCGGAAACAAGGCCGATAGGCAAACACCAGTCAACTATTACGGCCTTTCTTGCATGCGGGGTGCAAGATAGTCTTCCTGCACATATAACCCCCTCCTTGGAAAGCAAAGTGTTAGGGGTAGAAACCCCTCTCCCATGTGCCGGTATAGAGACTGAAGATAGTAATAAAGAGATAAGTGAGAAAATACCCGGCCTCTCTGGGCTCAGGCAATCTCAAATACAACAATCTGATCAAAATGAGGAGTCCGAGCTTCAAAATAAGGAGGGAACTATAAAAGCATCAGGACCCGCATTAGAAAATGATGACCTAACTTTCCCTTTAGGAAATTGGAAAAAATTGGATAAAGTAGTTGGAAAGGACCCCCAACTCATGGACTGGGGTAAAGATTGTAGTGACAAATTCTACTCTTTGACAGAAGAGTCCGATCTCAGCAGTGTTGACCGCAGTTTTAGTGAATCGGAAGGGAGTGAGACATCTGAGGCTGGCAACAAATCTCCAAGTAATGAACTTGCAGTACGGCAATACCGACAACGGCAAATGGTCAGAATACGCCCTGGTTCTCAGGAGGGTGTTGAAAATGCAGCATCTATGAGTGGTAGGACTTTAAAGTGGGACTACTCTGGTATTGGTTTAATAGATATTCCCACCAGTGGCTCCCAGGGTCTTGTTAATGAGAAAACAGACATTGGAGCCTCTGCTGGTAGCCTTGGCAACGCATTTACGATGGGCACTGAGGCAGGGATCCTGCAGTCAATATATAACTCAATTAAAGAACTGCAAACTGAGACCAGGATCGAAAGCCGGCGTGCAAGGATCGCTACTAAGAGACTGCAGGGGACGGTTCGTAAAGTTGCGAAATCATGCACAGAGATCGAAGCCAAGCTATGCTCAATGGAAGAAAGGATCGTGGCGGTTGAGGAGGATGTGGACACTCTGAAAGAGCAGAACGCTGAGAGAGACGGACAATTGACGGATGTGATGTGGAAAATTGAAGATTTGGAAAATAGACAGAGAAGGAACAATCTTCGATTTTTGGGCATACCGGAGGGGCTAAATGGAAATAATATACAGGCGTATATGGTCAATCTCCTGCGTGGGGCTTTTCCAGAGCTGGGGAACTGGGACTGGCATAATGAGTTACAACGGGTCCATAGGTTTCCAATAACCCAACGGGAGGGGGGCCAACGAGCAAAATCGAAATATCCAAGAGCGATCTTGGTCTATTTCGGGAATTATTTGCTACGTCAAGAGATAGTTGACAAAACCCGTCCTAACACCCCACGCTCTTTGGACGGGGTTACTTTCTTTACCCGCCTCGATTTTTGCCATGCTACCGTGGAGCGGAGATGGCGGCTACGACAGCTTATTAAACCATTCTCCGACAAAGGAGGGGAAGCTTATTTGTTGGCCCCTGCTAGACTTAAAACAATAATGAATGGAAAAGTAAAAGTCTTTACCTCAGAAATTAAGGCAAAAGAATATTTGATGGGGGACAAGCAATAGAATATAGAAATATAGGGGAGGAAGTGGTGCTTGGGAGACGGATGGGTGGGTGAGCCGCTGTATTCACGACACCAATATTCAGGCCACCGGTGGTCTGATTGCTCAACAAGGTGGGGGGCAGTCCCGGGGGGGGGCGGGAAGGAGATGAGGTGGGCGAGGGCGGAGACTGGCCCAGGGAGGTGGAGGGGGAGATAGGGGGGAAACAGGGAGGAGGGGAGGGGCAAAGGTGGAGGGAGGGAGGAAAAACGAGGGGAGAAAATGGAAAGGAAAGGCTCAAGAGAAGCGAGAGAAATGGGGTGGAAAAATAAGAAGTGCGGAGCAGTCGGAACAGAGGATTCAAGAGAAAGTGAAGCTAAATGTAAGGATCCAATTGAGAAGAAGGAGGGGAAGGAGAAGGAGGGAGAAAAAAAGGGAAACAACAAAAATAATAAATGGCTAGGCTTAGAATTGCCTCAATTAATATATGTGGATTAAATGACCCTCGTAAAAGAAGGAGCGTGGCCGAGGAATTGAAAACTTTTAAGGCAGATATTTTTTGCTTACAAGAGACACATGTGGAATATAAAAATTCTGGGATCCTTGGCTCGCTTGGTATGAAAGTGATCGCTCGGACAGAACAAGAAGCCAGAACTAAAGGAGTAGCAATATTAGACCGAACTAATAAACTAAATATTGCTCGGCAGAAGGCAGATATGGGTGGAAGATGGGTAATAGTAGAATGTTGTTATGGACATAGTAGCTTTACATTATGCTCTCTGTACGGGGTGGTTACGGACGATCCAGTAGTTGTAGATACTCTTGCCATTGAGCTAACAGACTGGGCCCCTCCCTATATTATATGCTGGAACTTCAACTTCAACGGATCTTGGGAGGGTCTGCAGGATTTATTAGCACCTACAACCAAGAGGTATCAGGGGCGCAAACCTCGGGTATATAAGGCAAGGGTCGCTATCCAGCAAGAATTAGGATTAGTGGACGCTTGGGTGAAGCTGCGTAAGCCAGACCCTGGATATACTTATTATTCATCCCCTCATGCGAAACTAGCATGACTAGATTATTTTGTAATCTCTCCCGTGCTTTTGAAGCAGGGTAAGATTGAGCTATATTCACGGATTGTATCAGATCATAATCCTTTAGTTTTAGATTTAGAACTGGATGGGTTAGAGCCAAAGGTTAGTAGATGGACATTTGAACGAGCGCTCCTTAAGGACCCGGAATATTGTGAGCATATGAGAAAGTGGTTAGTGACACTTTTGGGGTTTAATCAGGGATCAGCTTCAGTAGAGATAATCTGGGACACTTTGAAAGCAGGAATTTGAGGCGAAACATTGAGTTTTAGTATCAAAAGACAGAAGGATATCCAAGGTAGAATAAAAGAGCTCCAAGTGAAGCTGCAGGAGGCAGAGAGGCAACTGATTATAGCTGTAGAAGCTGGAGCCGATGTAAGGAGGGCTCAGGAGGAAGTTGCTATTGTAAAAGCAGCAATGAACATGGATACGGCCCAAAGAATAGCAGAGAAATATTTAGCACAGCGTGCACAAGGGTTTGAGTATGGAGAAAAAGTCGGGCGATTGCTAGTGATACGGGCAAGCCAGAAAATAGCATCTGGGGTTATCAGAGAGATTAAAGACTGGCAAGGCCAGATAGTAGCAGAAGTAGATGGAATTAGAAAGGTGTTCCATAGATACTATCAGGAATTATATAATGATATATCTGGACATCCGGAGGAAGAGATGTCGGAGTTTCTACACCCCATTAAGGTGGAGAAATTAGCCAAGAGTGACAATTTACGCTTGGGTGAGCGGATAGACATTTCAGAAATTTACAGGGCAATGAGCGATCTACCTACTGGAAAAGCTACGGGGCCCGATTCGATTCCTTTAGAATTCTTCAAAGTTTTTAAAGTATTACTATTCCCTGTAATGGCAGAGCTGTTCATTCAGGTTCAGAACGGAGGGGAAATCCCCCCATCTTGGAATCTGGCCAATATAGTTATGTTTTTGAAGAAGGGGAAACCTTCGTCAAACCCGGCCTCATATCGCCCGATTACATTAATAAATAGTGATGTTAAAATATACTCAAAGATACTGGCTGCACGAATATCGCAGGTGATCAAGAAGCTTGTTTCCCCTAGGCAGCATGGCAGCATGGGTTTGTCCCAGGAAGAGATACTACTAACCATATCCAGAGAGTTATAGCACTCTTGGATGCTACGGAGGTAGCAAAGGAGCCTATGGCGGTTGCTTTATTAGACGCAGAAAAGGCGTTTGACCGGGTGAACTGGAATTATCTGTGGTATGTTATGGAATATTATGGGTTAGGGAAGAAATTTATTACAGCAGTAAGGGCTCTATATAGATCACCGGTCGTGAAAATACAGTTAATGGGAGGACAATCCGAGAGTATTATGATCAGGGGAGGCACTAGGCAGGGATGCCCATGCTCCCCCCTCTTGTTTGCATTGTATATAGACCCTTTGCTCAGACAGTTGGAGGCAAATAGCAAGATTCCACCAATACATAGGCTGGGATGGGATACAAAAGTATTAGCATATGCAGATGATAAAGCTATTTTAACGCCCTCCCCGACTCAGCATTGAGAGAGGTTGAAGAGGTGACGACAAAATTTGGAAAGTTTTCTGGATACTTGTTAAATAGCGCTAAAACGCAGTTGCTGGCTAATCAATACACAAACACCAAAGACAGTCGGAGGGTGGATCATGCAGTATATTTAGGTATCAATATTACACCAATGATAAATGAAATTGTTAATCTGAATATAGATCCTATACTGGGGAAAGCCAGAGAAGATATGTGCAGATGGAACAATTTACATCTGACTATTGTGGGGAGGTGTAATATGGTGAAAATGATCCTCCTTCCTAAACTGTTGTATCTTTTTCGGGCCATACCATTGAGCTTTAATAATCTTAGATTTAAAGAGATAGAAAGAGTGATTATGAGATTTATTTGGGCATATGGTAAGTGTAGAAGAGCAAGCAAATTTATGTCTCTTTCTGGAGAAAGGGGGGGGGGTTGGTCATTACCGAATATAAAATTATATCAAATTGCAGCAGCTTTTCAGTACATGCGTCCATTATGGGGTCCCAAGAAAGAAGGAATTACAGAAGTAGATTGCCCTAGTATTTATGAGTTGCAGATAGGATTAGATGCCAATGGGTGTCTGGTAACATATCACGAGGCTTTAAGGTTTTGGGAGCAGCATATAAGTGCTGGCGAGTATGGTATAAGAAGAAAGGACTCGGTAGATATAATCATTATACCATGATTGAGAAGAACCCATCGCTCCCGGAGATTTTTCAGGATAAATACATGGCAAATTGGGCTTCTTTAGGCATAAGTAGGTTAGGTAATCTCTTTGATAATTTCGGGGTGAAGGCATTTGGAGATTTACAGGAGCAGTATGGTCTTGAGCAAAGGGACTTTTTTAAATATTTACAGATACGGGATTTTTTAGGGAAAAAAACAGGAGGTGTGCAAGGATTTAGAAGTAACCAACTGTTGAACGATATCCTGGCCAATCCTAATATAACCATCAGATCAATTTACCCTTTAATGCTGGCGGATCAGCTAGATGATCTAGAGAAGTATAAGGAGAAGTGGAATAAACTACTGGGGGATGGAAGTAATAACTTTATGAGGTCATTGGAGCTGGGATGTACCATTTTATTATCTTCTTCCTTGCAAGCGCAGCATTATAAGACTATATTTGACCTGTATCATACTCCAGCTCACCTTGCCAAATGGGGGTGTATGGCAGGAAGAAACTGTCCAAGATGTGGGAGGTATGGCACGGATATCGTACATATGATGGCTACATGTGAGGAATTGGAGGCCTCGATGGAAGGTATTCAGTCGGTCTTGAAGGAGGTTTTGGGATGTGATTTCGTCCTTACTCCCGAGATTATGGTTCTCGGGTAGCTGGCGATCTGGATGGTTCACATAGAGCATTTATTTTTGTAGCCATGGCAGTGTATCGAATATGTATATCATCCGCATGGCTGAATGTACGACCCCCGTCTTGGCAGCAATGGTTGGCCAGGCTGCTTGCTGTATATCATCTGGAGATGGCATTATATGAACGCAAGGGGAAACACGCCAGGAGGAAAGGGAAGGCAATATGGGAGCCACTTCAGGTCTGGATTCTGACTCATAATGAATAGCGTGTAAATAAACCCCCCCCCTATCTATCTCTCTCTTTCCCCTGTCTGTTTCTCCACTATCGGCTCAGAATGTTATGTTCTCAGTGTAAAGTGATGTAAGAATATATTTGCTGTATGATTCTTTCCAATAAAAAAAAAAAATATATATATATATATATATATATACCTGAAAAAGAACTTTATACAAGGGCGAAGAAGGTCAAGTGGACAAGGTGAGTTTTGCATTCATCATGTATCTTTGTAAAGGCACGAGGGCAGGTGGAAGCGAATTCTAAACACAAAAATCTGCATTTAAAAATGCCAGACCAAATCCAGCAGTCTGAAGATCTATTATTCTGTTAGGTACCCTCGATGCACTGCAAGCTTGCTTTCTAATTTGCTCTGGAGATGTGAGGGGTTTCTTAACATGTCCTTGGTACTTTGATGGCCTCTCTCATGCCCTCCTTCTCTTAGTAACAAAATGTGTGCTAGGATGGAATAAAAGTGCTTGGTATTTTCATAACCTTATACCTGTTTGTTTTATATTTTTATTAAAGCACATTCAACTTAATTCATTGTTAAAACTCCTGGTTCTGGCTAAAGAATGATAGCTTTCTAACACATCTGCAGTAATTGGTCATACAGCAAATATCAAACTTTAGCTTTCCACTGGGAGGAATAATGTATGCAGGGTGTGCTGAGGATGTATGGAATAAGAAGTGAAAAACCTACAAAGTTTTTTTTCTTCTTGGTTTTTCAGTGCCTTTATAGAAAGGTGTGCTTTCAATTGTTCTCTTTGGCACAATGGGGCACATTTGGGAAGGAGGATTCTACTGCACTCAGTTGCCAGACTGACATGTGATGCATTTTACATTTGTTTTAAATCTCAATTTAAGAAGATCAAAGTTATGTTTGCGTGCAGGAGGTTATCCGAACTGATGAAACTTTCCTTTTTTTGTGCCTCTCTGGACTGAAGTGAAGGGTGAGTATATCGCCTCTGATTTTTGTGAGTTTGAGCTTTGCATGAAACTTTGAGTGGACCAGTTTCTGAGCATGTCTGAGTTTGTTATATGTTCTTTATGTATGTGCTGTTCACCTTCACTTCATCTGTGTTCACCTTATGTTCTTAATGTAGATAACAGACTCCATGTCTTGCAACTAATTTGAACAGTTAATAGTAATCTTAACTGGCAAATCAATTGCTGATGCGTAGCATTAAACACATTTGATTTCAAGGAAATCAAATTATAACTCGCCATGCTATATTATATGACCTAAAACTTTCAGCTCCCAAAAACTGATATATAAATTTCTAACAGGAATCTGTAAAATAGCATACATGTTTGATGCTTTAAATTGAAAGTTTAATTTTACAGAGAAGCTATTTAATTGAACTTTTTCTTTCTCTGATCAACATTTTAAAGGAGTTTTTGTCAGATCAGTTTTACATGCCTTTGTATTATTTGCTCAAGTTTCAGAAATGTGTAAGGTTAGTTGGAGCGGAGATAGTGGAAAAAATGGCAGCAACTTTTGGAGTCGTTCTTGGTTCACATAGGGTTTGTTTAGGATCTTCCCCTATGTAGACGATCTTCTTTTGTTTTGTTATATTCATTAAATTTCACTTTTCTTAAGACCAGATCCTTATGGAACCTAGTTCTTTTCCAAGTGCATGGGCAGTGCAGGAGCTCCCTACAGCCCGTCTGTGCCAGCCTTTATGTGCCGGTGCTACAGCCATGTAAAAGCTGGCGGGGGGGGGGGTTGTGAGATCCAGGGCAGCTCTGGAGAATTATGACCGCCAGCACTCCTAGTCCATCTTGTGGAGGTGAACTGGCTTGTATGACTGTAGCGCAACTGCCACGGTCGTAATGTGGTGGTTAGACCACCGCCAAAGCGGTCGGACCACTGCTATGGTGGTTAGACCACCACCGCAACCCTGGCGGTCTGAAGACCGCCAGTGTTGTAATGAGGCCCTTAAGGTTCTTATTTTTCTCTCTTACTCCCACTTTACAACAACATGTTATGCTAGATCTTTGTCCAGAGATGGCAAGTAAGTCATACTTTGTAAGGTCATAAAAAGGTTTGTCTGTTTGTTTCTGTGTTGTGGACAGGTAGCCTCAACCATTAGAGAATTGCCACTCCATTATTTATGTGTAGGATGCCTGTGTTCACATCCTGAATTGGCCTACCACCATAAATATTTTCAGAGTAGTGCTGATTATTCTCACCTTCATTTTGAATTCTTTACCACGGATCTTTATCCAGGTCAGATCATGTCCGTGGTGGTAGCTAGAAATGAACAAGCATTCCTCCTTGGATAACAGCTTGATCTATGACTTTGTCATTCCTGGATTGAGATGGCTTGGTTTGGTGACAGTAAGGATCTTTGATTCTTGGCCTCACAATCCATCACCCTTCTTTTTGCGAACCCACTTTTTCAGGGCCCTCATTCATTCCTTGGAAAGAACCTTTTTCCTCTGACATGTATTTCACACTTCAGGAAATTGTATTCTATTTACAGTGCTGTGCTCCACAAAACCAGGAATTTCAAAGAGCAGGGTATCTTAAGACACCCTGTTTAAAAACGGCGTGTGTATCCGGTTGCACATAAAGCAAATCCACCTGTGCTTTTTTTCTGGAAAAAAATAAAATAAAATGTCCTCATCCCTGTCCATTTCCTGTTTCTTACCAACTTAAAAAGCCTTCCCATGGCAGGTCTAGACTCTAGAAGACATGAAATTCACAAACTGATCTTCAAAGTGCAGTAAGCTTCATATTGATATTGTCCGGCCTAAAGACATGTTTTCGGTGCTTTTATGTCAAGACTTGTATATGGAAGATCTTGTTGATCTATCCGAGATCATTGAGAAGCATGCTCAGAACCTCCAAAGTTGTCCTTTATTGATGAATGTGAACAGGGACAAGTAGGCACCATCTATTTACTTATTTTTAATGTACTATCTTTTGTCGGGAGGCACTTTAAATCATTGTTGCTAAAGTATATGTCAAGTTTTAATTTTGACCCAATCCTTTCTTGCATTTTGTGAATCTGTGACTGTGAGTGCTACATGTTTGTTAAGTTGATATTCAGATCCGAAGGTCAGCAAGGGACAGGCTGAACTATATGCAGCTTTGTTTCTTTGTAGAGAAGATGTACCCCCATGATATTGTGGAGGGATAGAAATTCATCCTTATAGAGCAATGGTTTCAGTTTTATCTTGAAGCCAAACTGATTTGGTTGGGCCCAGTCCATTCCTTGGTTTTGCTCTGACCAAATGAATGGCATCAGGGTAGTATTACTAGATATAAAGGTTTGATTTGGAGTATGGAATATGTAATTTGGGTAAAGTTGTTGTACACATGTGGTGCTATGATCTTTTGAGCTCTCGAAACGGTTTAGAGATGTTTGAACTTGATTTGGTGACCCACCAGGAGCCATGAAGAGATTTGAGACTCCGGGTTGGTAATCCTCAAACTTCTTAAAGCTCAAACAATCCTAAAACATGGTTTTATGGTCTTCATACTTTTATAATCTCTTACTTTGTGGCTCCTGTCTAGATAATGTTATAGTAGCCTAATCTTGAAATCACTAAGGGGGTCATTCTGACCCCGGCGGTCTAAGACCGCCGGGGCCAGGGTCGGCGGGAGCACCGCCGACAGGCCGGCGGTGCCCCGCAGGGCATTCTGACCGCGGCGGTTCGGCCGCGGTCAGAAGAGGCAAACCGGCGGTCTCCCGCCGGTTTACCGCTGCCCTTAGAATCCCCCATGGCGGCGCAGCTTGCTGCACCGCCATGGGGGATTCTGACACCCCCTACCGCCATCCTGTTCCTGGCGGTTCGCCCGCCAGGAACAGGATGGCGGTAGGGGGTGCCGCGGGGCCCCTGGGGGCCCCTGCCGTGCCCATGCCAATGGCATGGGCACGGCAGGGGCCCCCGTAAGAGGGCCCCGAAAAGTATTTCAGTGTCTGCTAAGCAGACACTGAAATACGCGACGGGTGCAACTGCACCCGTCGCACCCCTGCAACTACGTCCTCGTTGCAGGGGCATTTCCTCTGGGCCGGCGGGCGCTCTTTTGGAGAGCGCCCGCCGGCCCAGAGGAAATGTCTGAATGGCCGCCGCGGTCTTGTGACCGCGGTGCGGTCATTCAGCGGTGGTACCCTGGCGGACGGCCTCCGCCGTCCGCCAGGGTCAGAATGAGGCCCTAAGTCCCTGGTCAGTTTGATGCCATGTGGTAACTTGCTTAGTGTGATAAACGTTTTGAGCACATTAATTGGTTTTATTAACCACCATTATGATTTGAAGAACGAAGAAATGTTAGAGTCGAAACACCTTTCTTTTCTACTACATCAGATGGCCTGGATAAGTCTCTTAATTCTCCAGGTGACATGAATGGCAGTAGTCTGTGGATATTCGCAGAAGATTTTAATCTTTGAGCCGTTAATGAAGGACCAACTTTCCTTCAGTGACTTATGTGCTTCATGCTTGTGGAGAAATTTCTGTGATGAACTTTCTGGCTGATCAACCTACGTACTGTTGAATGTCAACCAGATATGTTTGGAAGAGTGTGATTAAAAATTACTTGAGCAATGGGTCTCGTGTAAGTTTTGAAGATTAATGGTAACAGTGGAGATAAGTGAGGTGGGACCAAAGAAGAGACCTGTTCCACTTTTGAAGAGGCAGATATAATCAATTTAAATTGCTGGATATAGTCTCATCAGGATGATTGGCACCACTCAAGGGCATTTCTGGACCATTTTCCAGGCTTTCTAACAATGTTTTATCATCCACTCTCTTATAAACAGTGGATAGGTTCTTTAGGATAAATAGCCCCTTTAATTAGACCTGAATGCAGACCATTCTGATATTGGCTATTGCCATTTATATACTGCTCTTGGGTGTGAAAACTGATCCTTTTATTGAGAGTATTATTTGATACTATAAAGTATTGTGTTCAGTATGCTACCACAACATCCACAATGTTGCTAGTAGAGGGCAGGATAAGTATTAGTGAATAATTAGAGGAATCTAATGGGTCTGGCTAGTGCTTCTTTGGTAATGGAGAAAGTAGAGCTTGTTTAATGGCAATGATCACTGAACAATGTTGGTGAAATTTATTTATAACCTTTGTTACATCTACACCCAATAAGCTAACTTAGTTATTTATAGTGATGGCTATATGGTGCTCGAATTGTGTATTTGAGGCTTTCAAACAAGTGGGTGGTATGCACACTTTCTGAAGGCTTAATTGACGTAATAGTGAGAATGTTGTTTAGATAGTGGCGGTTTGATAAAAACGCAAAATGTTTCTTGCTGTTCTGAAACTTATGGCTCTTTTCAATTTTCCCAAAGAAGTGCATCAAAATGTAACGGTGTTGAAAGAAGAGAGAATTGCTCTTAAGTACCTCAGGATTTGTAATAGCTCAGGATCTGTAATACTTTAACTAGTTCTCTAGATTGGTATAAAGCCTAATTCATTTTTTTGCAAATCAGGCTTTTCTTTGCCTTCTGGAATGCTTTGTAATATTCCACCATGTGAACTTTATTCTGCTTTTTGTCAGTAGCTGCTTGTCAGTATCTCAGATTTCATTTGGCCCATTTTATTTTCTTGTTTGTTTGGTATAAATTAAACCATTTTCCGACAGATTTCTGGGCTAATTGTATTTCTTTAGCTGCAGTTGAGCAACAGCATCAATTGGTATGGATGTTTTTGGTGGAAGATGTCAAGTAGAACGAACCCATTGGTTATTGTTTATAGAGATCAAACGATTAGCTGAAGTGGCAAATACTGCATTTTGTTTGGTTGACCATTTTGTCCGTTGTGAACCTTGTTGGCTTGGTTGAAAATATTGAAGGAGTTTTGCAGCCTCATTGTTGCATTCCAGATATGTCTGTAGTGTAGTCGGGGTCTAAAAGGAATGGATAGTAAAGAAAATGAGGAAATCACACCCAGGGCATGTGGGTAAGATCTGGAAAATGCAACGTTTCTCCAGCTACAAAGATGGAAGAAAAACACATGTCCTGAAGGGATTCTTTGACATGGGGTTATGGTCAAAGTGGCATTAGTAGCTTTCCAAATGCATGTTCCATTTATAGTGATCTGCAAGGCACCAGCTTTTGTACCACAAGCTTCTGTGAACCAACTGTGTTTGTAAGGCTTTTTCTTCATGATCCTGCAAGGAATTACTGGGCAACATACATGTTGGGTGCTGTTACTTATCACTGGTGCTCTAGGGCCCTGGGTACCCTTGCAGTACAATTTTTTATTGACCGTGGTACTGTCTTGTAGGGAATACTCTGTCCTATGTGCAGTGGTGATGAACCTTTATCTGTCCTGGTTAAGCTTCCTGCCCTCCAAAAAATAAAAAAACACAAGTGGGCCATTGAGGGCTATCAATGCTCCTACAGCCACTGAATGGTTACACAGAATTGGGAGCTGATGGTATGTGGCCTGAGTGTTTGCAAAGTTCATTCAGGCCAGGGATGGATTGAGCTCAAACTGCTAAGTGATGGAGCACTCAAAATAAATGCACACGTTTAACATTGATCAGTTTTGGAAGAATTGGACAAAACAGTGTTCAAGGGCCCAATGTGTAAGCCTCCTGTCTCAGAGAGATGGTGGGTCTAGTTTCTGAAACTATTTGGGGGTGTAGTAATCTAGTTAGGCAGTAGCTAGTTGCTGTTCTATTCTGGATGGTAAGAGGGTGCTAGGAAACTCACCTCACAGTTGGCACCCAAGTTTGTTCTCAGTGTAATGTGCATATATATTGGCAAGAACCAGGCAAAATGTACGGTGTTAAGGGCATGCAGGGAACTAGAGGCACCCACTGATCAGAGTGTCATCATGGGAGTACAAATCTTGTAACAGTGATGAGTCGGAAAGTGTAGGTCATAGCAAGATGGTTCAAACAGTTCTGTAGCACTGGGCACGCATGGAAGACATCTCAAGGATAATGGATTCATATGAAAACTTCATTCTCTTGAACTCACGGAAGGAAGATACTGATGCCCACTAAATGATTAGAGGTTTAATTGACTTCTTACATTCCACATATCTACCTCCGGTAAATCAACCCAGGTACACCACACAGAACTGCAATGGCTAGTGTACAGGGGGAAAGTTAAGTGGGTAGTGCAGACTGGTCAGCTGGCACTTTTCTTCTGAGTCTGTGGAATGTCATCAAGCCTCTCATGATGATGCATTAGTCCATGTCAAATGGGTTGCAGAACCTCGGAGTCTCCAGGGCCAACTCCTCTCACAGGTGTCCGATAGATCCAGGGTTTGTTATCCTCTCAGTCACTGATGCCCGTCTTCTGACAGGAGAGTCTATCTTCTTGTCTTTCAGGAAGCGGCCGCAGCTTGCATCTTATCCCTAGACTGCACCCACAGCCCTTAAAGGAAGAACAAAGTAGTATTTGCATCCATGGCTGTCACATCTTTCACCTGGCGGGGCACTTTTGTCTGGGGACAGCTCCCACCTGGGACCAGTCTATCATGGAAACTCTGCAGTGCATTGTTGGTGACATTTACAGCTTCTCTGTGCTAGATGATTGCAATCTACACAAGTTGGTCGGCTGAAATGTGTTGCCTTTAATTGAGATGCAGAAGACATGGCACTACAGGGAATCTGATAAAGTCACTGTTAAAGTGAGATGAAGCCCTGTAAACCCCATTTCTCTTTCCATTCCAGTGAGCGGTTGTGGGGTAATCTTCTATCCTTAAATCATGGCAACAAATTACTAATGCCTCAGCATTAGTTTTCAGTTGTCTTTATATGTTGATTTTATTTAATCCTTGCTAAGTATCAATAATCTGCATATTCATTTTTAGCACAATTAGCAGTTCTCATAGTTTAATTGTACTAAGTTTATTTTGGCTGTTTTGTCACAGCGGTGAATTTTCCACGTGAAGGAATGCTCTTTCATCCGCTTTCTGATGACTTTTGTGCTTCACATTTGAAATGTAGCACTTAGCTTCTGAAACAACAAGTTTTTGTCTGTAACTTCTTAAACAACATCATGTCCGCCAAGTTCTGTGCCACTGTTACAGGTCTTCCTTCTCATGTGCAGGCTATGCAACAAGGAAGTGCCCATGAGGCCTGCGCTGTAAACCAAAAAACAGTCCTGACAAAAAATGTTACAAATCAGTCCCACTTCGGAGCAGTGTTCCAGAAAAAGAAGGCCTTGAAGGCATCTTGGAGTCATGGCAGACCATTTCACTATCAAAGCGGCGCGAAAGTGGCCATTCCAGGTCTGGTGCCCATCTAAAATCAATGAAAAGAACGAACAGCAAAATGGCATATCTGCACCCTACCTAAAGGCAGCTTTTGAGGGCATTATCCATTAACCTTAGGAAGTTCTCTAACTCTGGAGACTGTGATTTCTGCTTTCATACACTGCTTAAATAGTGGGATATAGCAAAGATCAGTGCTGTTTCTTCATTCTATGATAATGATGGTAGCACTTCTTCTATAAACATTACTGCTGGAGTTCACTGACTTGGCCTTTGCAAGAATTAAACGGTCGGTAACCCAGCACACACATTACCAAAAGACTAGCAGTGTTTCACCTCTACTGAGCATGAGCAAGAAGCACTATTTCCACCTCAACACTTTCGTAAGATACCTGTTACATGATAAATTTGGTCTTCACAATTTGGCGCACCTACAGTCCCACTGAGAAACACCCATCTCTTCCTAAATAGTTTAATATATAGAAAAAGCTAATATTTTATACATGACTAGACAGTATGGCTCAACACGTTAAGCACTCACTGGTGGTCTATACAGTAAACTTCAGGGCCAGTAAGACTGACTCAGCCTTTTATTCTTCCTTGTCTGGTATATTAACACCGTGTTTTATACAGCACACAGAAACAATCATTGTGTGGAATGAATCACCACACTGAAAAATGTATTCTAAATCTGTATTGGTGATCTCACTATCACAGTATATGCGCCCCTAATTTTTTTCAAGTACCAAATCTCATAATAAATATTTTACTGATGTCTAGAACAAATGATGTATTAGAACAAATTAGGGACAGTGCCCCTGCCTTCTATCAAAATGTGTTGTTTTGTCCTTTGCTTGTACTTTCATCTGCCTTCTGAGATCCTCTGCTAAAGACCTCTGTCTCGAGTTCCTTTACAGAGAGAACCTCCAGGGATAAGCAACCATAACTGACAAGATGGTTGCAATGCACATAATTTAAAAAGGGGGAGTTTATTGTGCCAAATGATTACTAGAGAATTTAAATACAGTGGTTGTAAGAATTGTACTGCAAGTCACATTATGTAGTTCCTTCTTGCTGTCCGATGCTTTCTGAGAAAGTCAATATTCTGGACAGAGTGAACCTTCAAAGACCAAAGTTGCTTAAATGTGTTCTGTTAATCCTTTCTACATATGCTGGTGGCTTAAGGCCAATATGAGTAGGTGGGCTTGAGCGCTTTCCTGAAAGAAAGAAGATGGTTGTTTTTCCAATCAGAGGTGACTAGAATTTAGGAGACTGGGTTTAGACCAGTCCTTTCTTTAAAGTGAGATTGTTTTCTGGACACGAGTAGCCTGTACACAAACTGGTTTATAGAGGACTTCTGCATTTGCTAACTTATAACTGTGTACTTCATTTTAGACACTCAGTTTGACTGAGTTAGAGTGGCAGTTCCAGTGCACCACATCTAATGCTTGTTAGTGACACTTCGTGGATCTACTTTACTCACTTATGAGATTCATATTTTTGGTTGGAAACCCATTTACCATTGCCAACCATTTCAGATGAGATAATGGATAATTTAAACACTTACAGAGCCGGAAAATAGGTTTCTTTGCCCTTTAACTTGACTGAGCTCAGTTAGGTTGATAACCCCAGTAAGGATGAATAATTTACTCCTTACTGGCACTGGGTAAGTGCCTATTGGATAACTTTTGGTTTCACCTCAAGGGTCATGTTGATTATTCTGACCTAGATGTCAACTAGATCTCATGCATGCTTGTCTATTCCAATACAGATGATAACAAATTTTGTCTTTACTGTGTTGATTTGTGGTGGGTCGCAGGCCTCTTGTTAGCCTGAGAGTGAGTCTGGCTCTTTGGTAGTTAGTGGTTTGCGCTGAGATCACCTTGACCAGGGTATTGTCAGAATATTGATTAATCGTGACAGTCTATTTGGCCAACAGTGTCTTCAGGGAGTGCCACCTAAAGAACACCTAATTTTGGAGAAAGCATATGATCTTGTCAGAGGTTACTGTCAGCACTGTTCAGCAGATCATCATGTTTCCATGTGCTACTGGCTCGTAGATTTTCATTGACACACAAAGTGGTCGAAAGATTGCTCAAGACTTATTGAAACATCAGTAGCAACTAATGCAATGTATCAGATTAGTCTAAAACGTGTGTTGTTAGTGATAGCATCTCCACTGTTAATGGAACAACTTGCAGGAAGCCAGATTGTTGTGAAACTGTGACCTGTTGTTCATACATACCAGTGTTTCTCCTCTCACTTTCACTTGTTCATTAATTAACCAGCTGTATTGTAATGTTCAATGGCATGTGTAGCTGTGGATACACATGCTTTGCATAAGTCCACCATCTAGTGTTGGGCTTGGAGTGTTACAAGTTCTTTTTCTTCGAAGAAGGCTTTCGAGTCATGGGATTCCTCTCGGTGATACTGTGCATAGCCATAGAGTCCTTTTCCCGCAGTTGGGTTCGGACGTGTTCCCTCTTGCTCCTGTACATCTGAGTTCGGTATCTTCGGAACTTTCCTCTAACTTTCTATAAACGTTGGTATAGTTTCAATTGCATTTTCCACTCACATAGTCGATCTGATTGCAGTCATTGGGGTCGATTACACGCCCATAGGGGCGACCTCGCCCCTTCAGGGCCTACTTCGACACGTAGTTGAACAATGTTAGGCTAATGGAATGGACTCTGTTTCGGTTCTGTCCTCGCTATTGCTCCAAATTTCCCTACACTGATCAGCATGTGGTGTGCAAAACTGCAAAGCTTATAGACGGTTTCAATCCAAAAAGACTCTTCGTATCGAAGGGTGAGTCGAATGGAGATGGCATCCAAGTCGTCAGAGCACACACCAGACATCTTCGGAGAGGAACATGCGCAAGAATTAGGACAGCATGTAGCCATCTCAATTGCAGATTCAGATCGAGATTCTAATGTCGAAAGCCAATCCATCCCACCAGCGCAGTAGATGAGTACACCAGCCCCGTTGCACCAAACAAAGACTATTAAAATGACACCTGCATCGGCCTTTGGTCCTCCACTGCCTTCGGGCCATGGTCTGACCCAAAAATTACCTTTGGATGACCAACCCTCGGGTTCGGCACCAAAATAAAAGACCAAAGTGCATTCAGCCTATACTAAACAGCCTGTCACATCTGTTTCGGTACCAAGACCAAAATTAGACTTTTCCTCCTCAGAGCCGAAAAATTAACAGCACTTTTAGAACAGACTGTTTCAGTCTGAGTAAAGCATTCCATATCCAAGTCTTCGGAATCGTAAATTGCTGGTGTTAAATATTCTCCAGCTACTGAGGAGCCACCAGAGATACAACCTATATTGGGTGTTATGGACCCTAAACAGGGCAAGATTCATGTACACAAAGAAACAGGAAGGATCATATTCTCTCCTCCTCCAACAATAACAAGAAAACTGACTTTTCAAGAGACTTTAGACGCTGGGCCCCCACCTATCAAAGTATTTAAACAGAAGGGGAAACAAAAAGCAATATAACAGCCTCAGCCTTCACCACCACATTCTCCTTCTCTTCCTGCTACCCCACCACTACCACATTCACCTACACATTCAACACAGTTCTTTACACAGGAATCATCTGCATCACCACATAGAGATGACTTAACTGAACCTCAAGAAGAGGTAGACCCATGGAATATATAGGACATAAATCCCATTCTCCCTAATGATCCAGATTTATACCCAGTGAAGCCATCTCCCCCGAAGATACTACTGCTTATAATCAAGTTATAGTCAGGGAAGCTGCGTATCATAAGGTACAATTACATACAGATCCCATTGAGGATGATTTTCTATTTAATACTTTAACATCTACTCTTAAAGAGTACCAGTACCTCCCTATGCTTCCAGGCATGCTTAGACATGCTGGAGACATTTTTAAAGAACCTGTAAAAGCAAGAATCATTACACCCAGGGTTGATTTTAACAAAACAAAACAAAAATAGTGCACCCTCTGATCCAGTATTCTTTATTTTTTTTATTTTTTGCTAAACCATTTTTTTTGTTTTACGTGAAATGGCTTAACAGTCCAATAGGTCACCGGTACAATCATCACAGGTAAAATAATACACCAATGCACACGCAGGAGCCACTGCCCCACTTGTCAGATTGCACACATCCCATTATGGTGAAACTAGGCTTCTTTCCCCCTCCCAGCTCCTCCACACCTTTGTGTATTTGGCTGGGCACCCTCATGCTTCATAGACCACTTTCTCCTGCTGAGCACACCAGTCCACTCCCTGACGCCATTTTACGATCGCGGGAGCGGCCTTGGCCTTCTAGTTCACTGCAATGTCCCTTTTGGCCACCAAGCAGGCCATCCCCACGAATGTCCGATGTGCTCTACTGCAACCCACCCTGTTGAGCACCCCTAGGAGAGCTAGTAGTGGAGCCACTTCGACTTCCACCTGTATAACTCTCGATCTCTCCGAGCACCGCCCTCCAGTAACAGGGTATATGGGGGCAAGTCCATACCATATGAAAGAATTCTGCGTTGGGGCTTGCACAACGAGGACAGTCTACCTGGGGCTGCAGGCCCACTCTATGCAACTTGTGAGGTGTAAAGTATGCTGTGTGAAGAAAGTATACCTATACCACTCGGAGTCAGGAGGTCGTAATTAGAGACCGTGGGGCCAACAACGCTTCCCTCCAGTCTCCATCGTCGATCGGGCCCATCCACTGCTCCCATCGCTCTCGGAGCTTGTCAAGTGTTTGGGTGGTGTTATTAACTAATGAGCGGTAGATGCGTGACAGTCCCCCTCTGTCCAGGGCACCTATCATAGTTTTGGCTTCTAAGGGGTTCTACAGATACTTATGAAATTGGGACTCATGCAGCTCAAATTGCTCCTGGAGCTCCTGAATTGATCTCATGCGGGAGCCAGTCCAAACATCACCCAGCTGAGAAATACTTATAAGGTCCCATTTATGAAATCCCTGAAGTGCTGAGACCTCCCATAGCCACCGTCCCTGCCACAGCGGCGTCTGCTGGGTAAGGCAGCGCTACCACCCCATCATTCGCTGCGCAGCCCTCCACCCCACCAACACCACCTGATTCACTTCCGGAGGTCACCATACAACCTCCCAAGCAAGCCAGAGAAGCCCATCGTCAAGAGTTCTAGCTGACACGCTGGATCTGACCAGCCCCCTCCCAACCAGTCGTGGATGACCAATAAATGCATAGCTAAGTAGTATAGATAGAGGTTCGACATTCCCAATCCCCCTTAATAAACATCCCCTTGACAGGTAAGGAGCACTAGCCGGGGGTGCGAACCATGACATAAGAACCACCACACACCACCTTCATCTCGCTAAACCACTTCCTAGGAATATGGTGCAGAAAATGTTGAACCACGTAGAGGAGCCGAGGAAGCACCATCATTTTATATAGCGCAGTTCAGCCCAGAATGTTGAGGGGGAGCGACCAAAAGTGCTGGAGTTCCTTGACTCTCCGAGTCAAGGGTGTCACATTGAGGGACCACGCTAACTCAGGCAAGAGTGCTACATGTATCCCAAGGTACCTGAAGCTATTACGGCAGAGGGGGATATCCCGCTGCCAATCCTAGCTATCCCTGGCCGGGCTCAGCGGGACCAGGAGAGACTTACCGGGATTTAGTACCAGACCCGACGCTTCCGCGGCCCGCTTCCAGCCGGGTTTGCTAAAAACACCAGTACATCATTTGCATACAGCGCAATGCGATCTTCCTGCCCAGTTGGCCAGGCCAACCTATCAATCAAGGCATCCTCCCTTATCAGCCTCACCAACAACTCCATCGCCAGTGCGGAGAGAGAGGGCAGCCCTGACGAGTCCCCCTCCGGATGGGGAGCGAATCCGACCACCCCATTCACCTGCACTCGGGCTGTAGGGTTAGAATAGAGGAACTTCATCAACGCCTGAAATCGCGGGCCAAACCCAACCCTCTCCAGCACCCCCTCGGAGATAGGACCAATCCACCATATCAAACGCCTTCTAGAAATCCACGAGAAGGAGTGCCAGTGGGGGGGGCCAAGAGGGCTTTGTTAGCCAGAGCTACGTGCAGCCGTCTGATACAATGCCTAGTACTCCTATTCAGCATAAATCCAAACTGGTCTGAAATGTATTAGTGAGGGCAACACCTTTCTCAACCTGGTAGCTAGAACTTGAGAAAAAATCTTAATCTCTGTGTTGAGGAGTGAGATGGGTCGATACTCTGAGCAGCTCTGCGATGGAGGCTTCGTCTAGGGAATTACTTCAATAGTTGCCTGGTTAAGCCCCGGCGGGAACCCCCCCAGTCCTTTGTGCCTTCTCAAACATGGCTAGCAGGTGTGGGGCAAGCACATCTCTAAACTTACTATGGAGCTCAGCCGGGAACCAGTCAGGACCTAGAGTCTTACCCGCCGCTACCTCTGAGATGGCAGCTCCAATTTCCTCAACACCCAACGGCTCATCCAAGTCCCGTCTGTCGGCCACCGGAATCTTCGGAAAGGACACCTCATATAATAGGGGGTCGTCCCTCTCCGCCAGAGGTCTGGGGTGCTCCTCATACAATCTCGCATAATAGGTGGCAAAGCTCTGCGCAATATGGCAAGGCGACCTGGAGATCACCCCGACTCATCAATGACCTCCAGAACGATCCTCCACGCCATCGGGCCAGTTGCCAGTCAATGCAGAAGCTTGCCGTTTTTGTCTCCACACCCATAAACCCGGGCCACGGAAGCTCGCCACACATGCCTTGCTGTCTCAAGAGTAGCGTGCTTAATCTCCTGCTGAGTCAGTATGAGCTGCCTTGTGATTACCTCACTGTCAGCCTCCGCGAGTCGGCCCTCCAGGCGCACCGCTTGGGCCTCCCACACTGACACCGCCTGACTACACGCTTGTTCCCTCACGAAGAAGGTATTTGGCATACCCCCAAATGGTAGCTTCACAGGCAGCCCGAAGTGTACCCGGTGACGACACCGAGCCGAGGTTAACAGAGAAATATTCTGACAGGCATTCTCCTATGGCCTGAGCATAGTTGCCATCCTGAAGAAACCACGCATTAAGCTGCCACATTGGGCGCCGACCCGCATCAACGTCATCCAGTCAAAGCAAGAGTGGCGCATGATCCGAGACCACGTGTGGGAGCATTTCCACCCCGTGACCCGAGGTACGTCGAGGGCTAGAACAAGAAAGAGGTCTATCCTGGCGTGAGTGTGATGTGCTGCCGATGTGTGGGTGTACCGCCGCAAACGGGGATGCCATGTCTGCCAGACATCACAGAGACCAAGACGTTCCACCCAATTAAGCAGCCCTGACGCTCTGGCAGCCCGACTCGAGGACAACGGTCCCATAATATCTAACTCTGGGTTCAGCATTGAGTTAAAGTCTCCTCCCAAAATAGTCAGTCCTGGGGGAAGCCCCGCCACCACATCCCTAAGGGTCATAAGAAGACTTTGTAGTGCTCCCGGGGGGCATTCACAATAAGGATGTTGATGGGGCACCCTCCCACCAGCCCAGAGATCACCACATACTGGCCCTGCGGGTCCGAGGGAGAGATAGCCACCACCATGGATAGAGAACGGTGCACTAAAATGGCCGTACCCCGTGAGCCCCTGGAAAAGCCTGCATGATAGACCCTGTCATACCCCCCTCTCAGCAGCATGGGGCATCGAGTGCCAAGTAGGTGGGACTCCTGCAACAGGACCACAGACAGTGCGAAACGACAGAGGGTGCTAAACACCGCTGACCGTTTGATTTTATCCAGGAGTCCGTTTACATTCCAGGCTAATACTCGCTTTGCAGACTCGGACATAAGCAAAAGAGCAAGGACAGTGCACTCCATGCTCCCACCAGACATTTCCATTGTGACCTATCAAGCCAACCCTGAAAAATGAAACACTGAGTCAACCTTAGCAAAAAAACGCTAAACAACACCTGAACTCCCCCCAACTGCCCCCTCCCCATACTTCCACCCCAGAAACATCTGTCGCCCCAAACAGTAGATATAGAATGTCTACAGTGAATGTGGAATGGTGGACCCCTCCATTTGAGTCAGAGTTCTGCAATGCGGCCAATCACTGTCCCTCGCCTCCAGGGGGGAGCGCTCGCTCGAACTCTCCCAAATACTTACAGCACCAGGAATCAGAGTCAGGAGAGCAAGGGAGATTGGCTCAGGTGCTCCCCCTCCAAGTCTCGAGTCGGCCTCTTCTCCTCAGGGCCGTCTGGCACAGCCCCTCATCCAGCAGGGGCCCGGTCCGGCCGTACATCCTCTGCTGAATCTCCATGAGGAACGCTCCTCCCTCTCCGATGGGGCCGGGTGTGCCTGCGGCCCCCCACCTCCCCTGGTGGGGGTCAGCCCGGCCCATCGCCGGCAAACTGCTCCTCGGCTCAGGGGGCCCCCCTCGAGTCCCATGGCGCTCTTCCGTGAGCCATTCTCATGCAGCCTCCGGCGAGTCAAAGAAGGATTTCCCTTCCATCATGCCTTTGAGCTGTGGAGGAAAGAGGAGCATGTATGTCAGTTGCATTGCCCGCAGCTTCTGTTTGACTCCCTCGTATGAACAGCGCCTGGCCTGCACCGCACAGTATAGTCTGGGAATATCAGGATCCTATGGTTGTCCCAGCGGAGATCCGACTGGGCCCTAGCCTCTCAAAGGACTACATCCCGGTCTTTGAAGTTGAAGAATCATGCTATCATCTGCCACCCAGCGGCGGCGTGGCATCGGAGCCCTATGGGCGCGCTCTATGGCAAACCACGTGGAGAGACGCTGTTCCGGGGCCCACGATCGAATCCAACACTCCAAGAATTCAATCGCAGAGCTTGTCTCCATTCCCTCCGGAAAGCCCACAAATTGCAAATTATTATGCCTGGAGCGGTTTTCGGCATCTTCTGTTCTGTGGTGCAGTTCACCGGCACAGGTCTGCAGCTGGGCAACCCTAATCTTAAGGTACGCGATCTCGTCCTCAGCCTGAGAGACCCGGTCCTCAACCTCCTTGATGCGGCTTACCGCCTTTCGCAGGTCCTGACGCAGGAGGCCCACATCCTCCTTCACTTCACCGACCTTGGCTTCTACTGCCAACTGCGAGGTCTGGATAGCTTGTAGAATCGTGTTCACTCCCCTGGCCGCAGTCTCCACCTCCTGCTCTCGCATTCCCCGAGAGGATCCTTGCTTAGTAAATTGGTCTATATGCTGCTGCGATGCCAGCTGCTGCTTGGCCGCTTTGTCTCTCCCCATCTCAGGTGTGTGGTCAGGGCAGTGCCGCTATCGCCAACCGCCTCCACCCATGTGGTCTCAAGGGAGCCCCAAACGGGGTCTCCAACTGCACACTCCAGCCCCGGAGGGTATCTCTGGGCCGGTGGGCAGGTCACAGCTCTTATCTCCCGTGAAGCGCCAGCTCAGACCCAGATCGTTGTCTCCACAGCTGCAGTCCAGTGCCCATTCACACCTGACCACCAATCTGAGCTCACCGGTTGTTCATCGCTCCGTGGTCTGATCCGAGAGTTGGCCCGCCCACCTCTCACCGGGGCGCCACCCTGCCCAAACACCCCCCCCCGGTCCACACGACTCCTCCAAGGGCCTCTGTCTCCACACCCGGACCACCGCCACCTGCGCCCGACCTCGGTCTCTCCGGGGGGGGGTGGGGATGGGGGTTGGTGAAGCGAGCCAGGGGTCCCAGGTTGCCTCAGGACCACAGAGGTTCCCCACCGGGCGCGTCCAGCCCAATCAGTCTACTGCTGCCAGCCCCTCACAGACCAGCCATCACCTTCATGGGGCCCCGTCTAGCTCATGTCCCCCTGCCGCCACAGCTTCTAGAAGGGCCACGACCGTGTCGACGTCCGCCCCGGGCTCCCTATTGCCAGCGTCCAGCCCAATCAGCCTGCTGCCGTCGGACCTTCAACAACTTCAACAGTCTTCACTTCTGTGGGGCCCTGTTTCCTTCACCGCCACTGCTGTCCCGATCAACGGGGCCCCAGCGCTGTCCACCCCGGGTGCCTCGGCTCTCTGTCTCCACCCGGGTGCCCCCGGACCCAGGATCGACAACTGGCCCTCAGTCTAGGCCCAGTTTAGGCCCAGCCGGGTTGGGGGTCCGCAGCGCTTCCTCCACTGTGGCTATTTTTTGGGGGGGGCTTGATCTCGGGGAAGCGCCAACTCCTCTTCCCGTCGCTCCTCCCCACCCCATGCTGCAGCATGGACCACAGGGCGCGGCCTGGGGGGTCCAAATCACTAAGTCTTTCCTTCGCTGCCAGTGTGGCGCACTCACCAGCCTAGCAGCGCCGCCCTGGCGCACCTCCTCCGAAAGCGCAGCCGCTCTCACCGGCCTCCAAGACTCCGCTGTGGCCCGCCTCATCCACGAGGCCGCAAGAAGGCCCGCCGCGACAGCCTCAGGCAGCAAAGCCCGTCCGTGGCTCCGCTGCATCGTCCACAGCAGGGGATCGGGTCCCCGGCCCCCCCTTCACCTTCCCCGCGCCCGGGGGTCTGCGGGCGAGCAGTGGGGCACCAGGACAGTGGGCCTCTCGCCGGCAGATGATGGAGGGGTCCAGAGCGCTCCTAGAGTGCGACCACCATCTTGACGCTGGTGCCACGCCCCCTCTGATCCAGTATTTATTAGGGTACAATTACCACCTGACTCCATAGTGGTAAGTGCAGCAAGAAAACATACCAATAGCCAGTGTACAAGAGATGCTTCTCCTCCAGACAAAGAAAGTCAAAAATTTGATTCAGCAGGCAAAAGAGTTGCCACTCAGGCTGCTAACCATTGGAGGATTGCAAACTACTAAACACTCCTATTAAGATATGACAGAGCTCATTTGGATCAGATTGAGGACTTGCTACAGTATCTTCCACTGGCCCATCAAAAAAGGGGACAACAAATAGCATAAGTACAGGCTATTTCTAACAATGCAATTAGATGCACCATAGATACAGCTGATACAGCAGCAAGTGGAGTCAACACAAGCATAATCATTAAGAGACATGCGTTGCTAAGAGCTTCAGGATTTAAGCCAGAGATACAGTAAACATGCCCTTCAGTAAAGAACATTTATTTGGGCATGAGGTTGATACCACAATAGATAAGCTTAAAAAGGACTCAGAAAGCTAAAGCCGTGGGTGCCTTATACACCAGACCCACTAGGTGCACTTTTCGTAGGCCACAATTTACAGGTGGTTTCAAACCATCAACCATAGAACCATCCACTTCATAACAAAAACAATGGCCACACTTCCATAACAGAGGTTCATTCAGAGGCTCTTACAAGGGATCTAATTATAGAGGAATAGGTAAATCAGCCACTCCCAGAGGCTCCTCCAACTCAACAAAACAGTGACTGTTGGGAGGAAGATTGCAAAATTTTTACCCACAATGGCACGACATCACCACAGATCAAGGGGTTTTATCAATTATCCAACATGGCTGTTGTCTAGAACTCATCTCTACTCCAGGAAACATTCCCCCCTTGTTCACACAGACTTACTCAGGAACATCTCACTTTATTAAAACATGAGGTACAATCACTACTACTCAAAGGAGCCATAGAGATAGTGCCTATATCCCAACAAGAATCAGGAGTATATTCACAATACTTCCTCTTAACTAAGAAAGATAGTACTGTAAGACCAATTTCAGAACGCTTTCATAGGTCACTCTGCAAGACATAATTTTCCTACTACAAAAACAGGATTACATGACCGCATTAGACTTTAAGGATGCTTATTTCCACATTCCCATCCATCCAGCACATTGAAAGTATCTATGATTTGTTATAGCAGGAAAGTACTATCAATTCAAGGTGCTACCGTTTGGGGTAACAACAGCACCAAGGGTGTTCACCAAATGCTTAGCAGTGTTGCTGCATTCCTCAGAAGACTACACATACATGTCTTCCAATATCTGGATGACTGGCGTATAATCCAGTACAATTCAAATTTGTCAACAACTTACTCAGTATACCATCCTACTCAATCTAGGATTCCCGATCAGTTACCAAAAAACTTGCCTGCAGCCATCACAGATACTATCGTATCTGGGAGCAATTCTGAAAATTTAATCAGGATAAGCATACCCAAACCCAATGAGGATTCAAGCATTTCACAATCTCATATCTAAACTACAATACAACAACACTTATACAGTAAAGTTGGTGATGAAACTGTTGGGAATCATGGCTTCATGCATAGCAATAGTACCCACTGCAAGACTACACATGCAACTACTCCAGCAGCGTCTTTCTTAACAATGGTTTCAGGCACTGGGTCAAATTCTGGAGCTAGTATTGTTGGACCTCCATACCAACCGCACTCTGCAATGGAGGAATTACTCCAACCTATCAGAGGAAAGGGGCGACCCTTTCAGGACCCTGTACCTCAGACCACAATCGCAACAGATGCATCGATGATAGGTTGGGGAGCTCATCTCAACAACCTCACCATACAAAGACAATTCAACAGACATATCATATAAACAACTTAGAATTACTAGCAGTATTCCTAGCACTCAAAGCTTTTCAGACACAAATCACCCACAAGATAGTGTTAATAAGGACAGACAATATGACCACAATGTATTATCTGCAAAATGGTTGGGGGGGGAGGGGGAAGGAAAAGGGGAGGAGGAAGGGGGAGGGGCAGGGGAAACACTCATTTCAATTATCCCTCTTATCATAGACAATTTGGAAATGGGCAATTCACAACCAGATTCAATTACTGGCAACTAGCAGACCTCTTAAGTAGGACACAGCAACAAGTCCACAAATGGGAAATTCACCCACAAGTGATTCAACAATACTTCCAGATCTGGGGAATCCCAGACATAGACCTTTTCACCACAAAAGAATACACAAAATGCCAAAGCTTCGCATCCAGGTACCCATATCCTCAATCCAAAGGCAATGCTCTATGAATCAATTGGTCAGGGATATTTGCTTATGCTTTTCCACCTCTCCCCCTAATTCTATATCTGATAAAGATGAAACAAACCTCATTCACCATGTTCTCATAGCTCCCACATTGGTACATCAACATTGGTACACAGCACTATTGGACCTGACCGTAATACCACATCAAAAACTACCACTCAGACCAGATTTGTTAACTCAAAGGAGAGGCCAAATCCGACATCCAAATCCCAACATACTCAACCTGGTGATTTGGCTCCTGAAGTCAGAGTTTGGCTATTTAGAAATTCCATCTGAATGTATGGATATTCTAAAGGAAGCATGCAAACCCACAACTAGACAGTGTTATAAAGCGTTTTGTCTACTATTGTCAACCCCATCAACCCCAAAATATTGATCCACTTAAAGCTTCAGTACAGGATATTGTTTATTTGTTACACTTACAAAAAGCAAATTTGGCATATTGCTCTATTAGGATTCATTTAACAGCGAATACTGCTTACCTCCAAAATAGACAACATAATTCCCTGTTCAGGATTCCTGTTAGAAAACCTTTTTTGGAAGGTCTTAAAAGAATTATTTCACCTAGGGTTCCTGCAACCCCTGTATGGAATCCTAATATTGTACTCACAAGACTTACGGGGCCACCATTTGAACCCATGCATTCATGTACTCTACAGTTTCTATCATGGAAAGTTGCTTTTTTAGTAGCAATTACTTCTTTCAGAAGAGTTCACGAAATTCAAGCATTCACTTTAGAAGAACTTTTCTTTCAAATCCATAAAGACAAATTAGTTCTTAGAACAAGTCCAAAATTCCTACCAGAGATAGTTTCACCTTTTTCTTATCAATCAGTCAGTTGAATTGCCAGTTTTCTTTCCACAGCCAGATTCAGTGACTGAGAGAGCTCTTCACACCCTTGATGCTAAAAGCCCTCATGTTCTATATAGATAAAACAAAACATTTCAGAAAATCCAAGCAACTCTTGTGACATTCTCAGAACCTCACAAAGGTAATCCTATTTAAAAAAATGAATTTGCCAGATGGATAGCAAACTGTTTTCAAACATGCTATGTTAAAATTAAGACAATTACCAGTAACCCAAAAGCACACTCCATTAGAAAGAAGGGAACTTCAATGCCATTCTTAGGAAGTATACCAATGGCAGACATATGTAAAGCTGCCACATGGGCTTCACCACACACATTTACTAAACACTACTGTGTGGATGTAATATCTCGCCAACAAGCAAATGTTGGACAGGCAGTGCTTAAAACACAATTTCAAACTACTCCAACTCCTACAGGCTAGCTACAGCTTATTTGAGGGAGGGGACTGCTTTAGAGTCTATGCAAAGCATATGAATCTACAGCTACACATGCCATCGAACGGAAAATGTTACTAATCCAGTAGACATCTATTCGTGGCATGTAGTGCTGTAGATTCACATGCACCCTTCCTGCTCCCCAGAAGCCTGTGGCTGTTGTAGTATTACATATTGTAAATATGGATATACATTGCATGGAGATCTCATCTTCTTTACTATATATCTCCTAAATACTTATACACTCTTTACTTTACCCTCCTGCGAGAAATCAATCTAACAAAGCACTAGATGCCCATGCTCAGTATCACCGAGAGTAGGAGTTGCTCGATCCCGTGACTTGAAAGCATTCTTCAAAGAAAAAGAACTTGTAACACTCTGAGCACAACACTAGATGGCATGTGAATCTACAGCACTACGTGCCACAAACAGATGTCTGCTGGGTACGTAACATTTTCCATATCAACCGAGCAGACGTGTTGAATTTCTTTTTTTTTTTCTTCTACTTGCTCATCATATTAGAGCATTAAACAACTTGTAAGACTTTGACGTACAGTCTCCCCTCTTCTGCAGACATGCATTTCTATGCCTCGGGCATTTTATGGGTGGAGTAGAACAGCAATGAGTGCCTAATCATTTTGAATTAACATCTACATTATAGCTGTTCTTGCCCAAATATCAACTTTATTTTAATTATAATTTGATATTCGGACCTTGACAATAGGAACCAAATAATAATAAATGTGTCTGTGGAGCTCAACAGAAAGACCGCATTGATTTTGCCAGAGTACTCCTCATCATCAGCCCGACTCTTTATCACGTGCATGTGCAGACTGGAACTGAACAAAATATGATTTGTAATGTATATAGACAGCTGCCTAAAAGCAATCAAAGACTGTTGGACTGTTTTAAGCACATTTATCACTGGAAGAAGGAATAACTTTTTTGTCCGCGTTGAAGACAAAATTTAAACACTACTCTTTTGCAGAATGAGATGCTCATAGATACCATTGACATTGTCTCTTCTACTGGTAATAGCCCTGAAACATTATAAAACCCTGAGGAACCTAGAAGTAATTTTTGATTGCAATTAATAATTCAACCAATGAAGGCATCACTACTCCGCAAAATCTGAACACTTATTCAAGCAAATGAGACCTGGTGCAGCATTTCAGAGCACACCTTATAGCCAGCTCTGACAGCTGCTTTGTGATCTTCATGGCTGCAAGTTTTCTGACTCATCACTGTTCATACAAAAGCAAGCAGCAAGTCTAGGTCTTTAGTTAGAAGAAATAGGGCCAGGTTCCTGGAAGCTTTCCACTGGCTCTTGAAGTAATTTTGAATTGCATCCAGAATTCAGAGCACCCTACACAGAAAATTCAGATTCAAGGGCACAAGTTACATGCCGAAGCCAGCAATACATTGTTAAACACGGGAACCTTCTTTCAACAAATCTGCTAACCATAATACATAAATATATAGTGTGGAAGCAGATTCTTTGACCCGCAGGCACAAAGTTGTGGACCACTCTACTACCAGACATAGGGGCAAAACCCAGCCAGCTCCTCTTCAGAAACAACTGAAAACAGAACTTTTCTATTAGCCGCTTATCGATAATAAACATACCCAAAATTAACATTGAGTTAGCCAGATGGTCAACTCATGGCTATGTGCAGGCCAAGTGAACTGTATCTACATTTGAAGCAAACATTTTTTTTTCACTTTTACCTACAAAGATGAACTTAAAAAGCCTGGTTTTCTTCATCAAGACAGGAAAGACTTGTTTTAAAAGTGTCGTTTGTATTGAAAATCCCGATTCGCTAACACCTGTAAGCAACAGTTACAAATTCCATATTCACAGCCTATAGGTAATCCAGTTTAAAAAAATACAATGGATTCATTAGAGTTGTATGATCTGTGCTTCTTACACGTTTAAAATTCATACTCTCACCTTATTGCAGGACTGAAATAAAGCAGCTCAGAACGTTCCATATGTGTGGGCATTTTTGTAAGGCCAAGTGACTTTTGACCGATTTAGTTCCTGTATCTTTAATTTCCTTTTTCAACCTATATTTAGCAGTAAAATACTGAACAAGTTTCAAAAAGGTAATCTCCTTTCATTTAAACAATTAGTACAGCCCAATTTTCACTGAGGTGATCTCATGACATCATGAGGGTTGACTTTCATTAAAGTTCTTCAGAGAAACCTAGCCTTGTTAGCTGGTGCTGACTTTGAATGCTGCAGAACAATCCAGATGTACAAAAATGCAACTCTCAATCAAGGGAACAATTAGCCACTGTCCACTGGCACTGAAGCCATATGTGAAAGACATGAATATTGTGGTAGCGCCCAAAAAACAAAGAACACTGCACAGGAGTGTCTTCAGTAAGCTTCATTGTTTTCCTTACATCTTTCATTTTTAATGAGCATCTTTGCCATCAGAACCCCATAGCCTGCGGGCATATCCTGCAGGACTGCCAGCTACAAAGCATCAGATGCTCTTCCCTATTAAGATGGACCTTCTGACACTGGTGTTGTCTTTGTATCACTGTCATGCAAGACAAGACGTTCGAGAACAGCAAATATACATCCTCAACGTCCCAAGGCCCTGGTAGAAATCTCCTCACCAGTCAAAGCCACCTTTTGTTTCACAAACATAAAACCTCGGCTGTGGGACTTCGTTTTCATTGAATAAAAAATACCAACTGGACCCCAACGGGTGATCCAGCTAGCATCAACACTTTAAGTGAAACTGAACGTTTGGCAAAATTTCCATGCCACACAGCGAGGAACTTTAAATATGCCAGACTGGTCTCCGCTGCATCATATGCAAATGGGTCCTCTGCAGCCCCAGCTGCTTGTAATATGCTTCCCCGAGTTCTAAATGAGCTACTTTTCACAATAGGATAATACTTTGTAAGTGAAGACTACTTACTTTTGACAATCAACAATGTCCATTTAGAATCCAATGTGTACCCAGATGGTCTTTAATTTTCATCACTTCTCACCTCTGGCAATGGATCAAGGAATGTCAACAAATTATATGCCGTTCTTTGATACATATGAATATAAACATTAACGTATGTAAAAAGTCTTAAGAAGACATTTGACAGAACTCGCCGTTCCACACATTCCACATCTATTTCATATCCATACTTTCTTATGGTATACTATTTTAATCAATGAGTTAAAAAACAAAATATATATATATACGTTGCTGCCACTTGATCACACAGAGGAGGAACTGGGCATTTTCCTTCCTCACACCAAGGGTCAAGGCACTGTAGACTTCTTGGCACCTTAATTTGAACATATAGAGCATGCTTCTATTCTCTCTGTCAGTAAATGTCTAGTCCTTCCTATGATATAAACTTGGGTGAAGTTTTTGCATGAAAACGTTCAGGAAGAGACTACTGATGATTCTTGCCTGTCCATGTGAAGCTGGATATCACGTTTGATGCCTGGGCTTTTTATTGAACTGATGGGAATGGGACAGAGGGGGACTAAAATAAACTGGCTTGAGGGTTTAGTTGCCAGAGATTCTGAGTACACTCAGGGGGTCATTCTGACCCCGGCGGTAATTACCGCCATGGCGGAGGTTGGCGGTAGCACCGCCAACAGGCCGGTGGTGCTCCGCCGGGCATTCTGACCGCGGCGGTACAGCCGCGGCCAGAAGCGGAAAGCCGGCGGTGTACCGCCGACTTTCCGCTGCCCGTCAGAATCCTCCATGGCGGCGGAGCGCGCTCCGCCGCCATGGGGATTCTGACACCCCCTACCGCCATCCTGTTCATGGCGGTTCTCCCGCCAGGAACAGGATGGCGGTAGGGGGTGCCGCGGGGCCCCTGGGGGCCCCTGCTGTGCCCATGCCAATGGCATGGGCACGGCAGGGGCCCCCGTAAGAGGGCCCCACAAAGTATTTCAGTGTCTGCCTAGCAGACACTGAAATACGCGACGGGTGCAACTGCACCCGTCGCACCTTCCCACTCCGCCGGCTCAATTCTGAGCCGGCATCCTAGTGGGAAGGTTGATTTGCCCTGGGCTGGCGGGCGGACTTTTGGCGGCCGCCCGCCAGCCCAGGGCAAATCTCAGAATCACCGCCGCGGTCTTTTGACCGCGGTGCGGTGTTCTGACGGCGGTACCCTGGCGGACGGCCTCCGCCGTCCGCCAAGGTCAGAATGACCCCCTCAGTCTCTAAGAAGCAGTTGTGTGTCATCAGCGTGGGAATATAATTTAAGGCCATATGTACAAATTTGCACCTCTAGAGGGCTCGTGTAGGCCATCAGAACCCCGTTCAGAGGGCCATGGCCAAGCAGGAGTTACTGAGCCCAATCTAGGTGGTTGAGGCCTTTTACTTCTGATGTCCCAGGACCCACCCAACTGTGAATCCCACTCAACTGGGTAAAGCGCCCCCTCCTGCACCTGACTGTCCGTTAGGTAGCGTCGCTCGAACAGTCAAGGCTCCCTCGGAGGGAACTGTAGATACACATCAGTGAGAACAACTCATAACTCAATGTTAAAGCAGCAGACACAATAAATCAACATCTCATCAAATACTTATTTTGTATTTCATTATTTTGTATAAAAGAAGAATTTTAATTCTAAATCCACACATGCAAAGGCAAAGAACACTCAAAAAGCAATAACACTGGTCCCCCTTGAGGTGGACACACTAGTTGTCAGGCCACTATCCGAGCTACTAACGCCTCTGTAACAAGTGTTCTGTTATTACCCATTCACATGCAGCAACATCCAGGGAATGGAAACTACTAGGCTTGTTCACAGGGTATCCCGCTCTCAGACTCAGTCAATAAGATGTAGTCACTTAGTGTCAAGTAGGGTTCTAAAAACTAAATGAGATATATCCCCCAGGGCTCCGTAGACCAAGTTCCCAGCTTACCTGGTGGCATGACATCTGTCAGCAGTGCAGTGTGGTCCTTGCTCAGATCAGCAAAGTTGGGCTGCTCGTGTTCACACACACACACACACACACACACACACACACAGCTCCTCGCAGGTGTTGGCTCCATGTTTAGCTGCGCTCACCAGTGTCCTGGAGATCGGAGTTGCATGGCTCCAGCCACACGTGGTAAGTCGTTTCTCTCTTTTTTAGTCTCCTTGCTCTGGCGGGGCTATGATGACGTCTTTTCTGTCCTTGGACATCCTTGGGCATGAATCTCCCCACGTCTTGGTCATAGCACCACTTGGGCGTCACGGGCAATGGCCCGAACCTCTGGCCTCAGCGCTTCAAGTGACCCCTCCTGGCATACGGGGTCACTCCAATGAACATCCCTTATTGGGTCTTGCTGGCCTCAGGATGCCTCTCCCGCAGGCCCTCCTGGGATATGGCGTCACTGCAAATATTCTACACACAAACTACGGCCTGATCAATGCGGCCTGGACAGTTCCCAGGCACACGGTGTAACTGACAGAACAGGGCACGATCTGTTTCTACCAGAACTTCCCAGAGGGGTTAAACCACATCTACCTACAGGATCTATGAGGTGCTGCTACCTGTCCCAAAGGGTTAGGCCAACAGCTGCCACATGGTTTGGGACTTGACTCAGTTCCTCATAATCGGTGGTGCTGCCGCCCAAAACTGAGCAGTCTTTTTTTTTTTTTGTGTGAGAGTCTCATCACAGCAGCACTTGACCTTGGTGCACGGTGGACCCTTCTGGCTTACAGGGTTACCAGGCTCACCATGCTGCACCCAAGCAATGGTCTTGTCAGTGTAGCACTAGACCTCAATGCATGGTGGAACCACCTGGCATACATGGATGTCAAACTCACAATACTCCACATGGGTGACAGCCCGATCGGTGCAGCACTTATCCTTGGTGCACTATGGCACTTCCTGGCATATGGGGTCGCCATACTCGCAAAACTGCACATGGGAAGATGCCCGGATTAGTACGGCACTGCTCTTTACACCTTGCTCAGGAGACTCTCATGCCTGGGCTTCAATCTGTATCTTGCTCCCTCCAACACGCTCCTCTCGCTCACGGGCACACTGGTCTTGGCGAGCAGGCAGGTACTGGTGCTCCAGACTCCAGGGCAGGTGGTCTTGGTTTCCCTGAGTGACGTTGCGTCTTGGTTGAGAAAGATCCTGATGTCATCTGTGGCGGTGATCAGTGCAGTGTCATTGCTGTGGTTGACTGGGAATCCAGGTTGTGAGGTCTAGAGAAGATGGCTTTGTTCTAGGTGTTTGTGGAGCTGTTGATTGAAGGCTTACTCGAGTACTTTGACAGGAGAGGGGAGCAGGGATATCTGTGTATAATTTTTGAGGTCACAGGAGTCGGCAGAGTGTTTCCTTACAAGGAGTCTGACCTCTGCATGCTTCCATCTGTCCTGGGAGGTTGCCAATGAAATGAAGATGTTGAGGATACTGGTTAGTTCTGTGCTTATGGTTTTGATTCCGAGGTTGAAGAGACGTGGGGGCAGGGGTTCAGTGGCTGTCCCTGAGTCATGATGGTTGCAGTAGACTGCGTGGTAATTGGAGACCAGGTGGTTATCCTGGTGCTGGTGATATCCGATTGTGGGAGGTGGTCAAGATTGGAAGTGGTCAGTTAGTGAGGGGGGGTCAGATTTTTGTAGATAGTGGTGATTGTGCTGTGGAAGTAGTTTGAGAGGGTGTTGCAGAGTTCCTGAGATGGGTGGGTGGTGGTTTCTGTGGCTGTCGAGTTGGAGAATTCCTTGATGGTTTTGAAGAGTTCTTTACTGTGGTTGGCTTTGGTGTCAATGCAGGTGGTGATAGCTGCTTTCTTGGCTGCCTTGATGTGACAGTGGTAGTTGTAGAGGGCTGCCTTGTGCGCTGCTCTGTCGGAGGGGTCTTTGGTTATGCGCCTTGGATTTTTGGGTCATTGGCAGTTGCTTTTGGCCACTGAGCTCTTGTGTGTACCATCTTGCTTGCTTGGAGGTGTTGATTTTAGCTGGTTTCAGTTGGACCACTCTGTCAGCTCATTTGGTGATCCAGGTGGTGAAGTCCTGAATTACCAGGTTGAGGTCTGCAGTGGGCTCGGGTTGTGAGTTGCCTAGAGTCTGTGTTCATAGGGCATCACTTGCCTTGCCCCAGCTTCAGTGGGGGTGCTTGGAGATGGTCTGGGCACTGGAGATGGTGAAATGGACAATGTCATGGCCAGTCCAGGTGAGTTAAATGATGTGGGTGATTTTGTTTCCCTTGCTGGACGTGAAGATGGCGCCCATTGTGTGCCCTGCTTTGTGCGTGGGTTTGGTAACCAGCTGGGCAAGGTCTATGTTGCTGAGGTTCTCCAGAAGGGAGGTGGAGGTGGATTTGTGGTCGTTGAGGTGGAAATGGAGATTGTCGAGCAGGAGGAAGTAAAGGGAGTCTGGTGAGGTGGTAATGAGGTTAATGATGGCATCTCAGAAGGCAGGGCGTGGTCACAGGGGTCTGTACATTAGGGTGCCTCATATTGTGGTGCTGGCAACGGTCTGAAGTTAGAAGTTGAGGTGTTCCATGAAGGCCTTATCGTTGTCGTCGGTGATGGTGCATTGGATGGATTCCATGAATATGATGGCGATGCCACCGCCATGCTTGTTAATGCGGTCTCTGTATATCATCTTGTAGCCAGCAGGGGTGGCGGGTGGGATGTTGGGGTTTGAGGAAGTGGGTAGGTCATGTTTCGGGGATGAAAGCAATGTCCAGGTCGTAGATGGTGATGGTGTACCAGATTTTCTTGGCTTGCTTGCATAGGGAGCAGGTGTTGAGCAGGATGCACTGGAGATGTTTTGGGCTGGTCGTAGTCCTCTTTGAGGGTGCAGTGCGGGCATCAGTGTAGGTCAGTGGGTCCCATTTGCAGGTAAAGTGGCAGTGCTGTCAGCTGAAAGGTCCTTTAGGCGATCATGGGGAGGCCGTGAAGCAGCTGTTGTTGTGGGGTCCAATGTTCAGGACCTGAAGCTCCTTGGTGGTGTAGCAGAGGAATCACAAGGGATTCTTGGGCTGTCCAGGTAGGGACAGGCACAGATGGACTTGCTTTGATGCACAAGTGGTGCGGCCGAACTGCGGCCTACATTTTATTTCCTGGGGTGTGGGAGGGGCTTGGGTGGGAAGACATGCTGAAGAGAATGTGGTTAGAAGGCAGGAAGGCTGTGGAGCGGCTGGGGGGTTGTGACCGGCCCAAGGCTGTGCTGGAAAGATGAAGAAAATAGATGAATACAAATAAAGGTTTGATATAATAATAATAATAATAATAACAAAAGCAATAATAATAATAGAACATCTGGAGCGCATAGCTTCCTCCAAACTAGGTGTCCCACAGTTAAACTTCAGGCTCCTATATGCCAAACACTCACTACCTCAGAAAATCAGTACTGTCTAAAGAAGTAAGTCTTCAATCTCTTTCTGAAAAGGAGTTCTGAAGGGGCCTGTTGAACAGACACAGGCAACAAGTTCCAGAGTTTTGAAACGCTGCATATACAGAGGGCCACTGTATGACAGAACTTTATAACATTAGCATAATTCCTTAAATGAGATCCTCCTATTCACCGGGAGCCATTATTACTTGGCAAGTGAGGATCCCAGGGAGACACGATTTCAAAGATTAACCAGTAAGTGAGCTGCTGCATTCTGCACTCATTGAAAGACGCATCATGCAAGACTGTGATTCCCTTAGATACAGCAAGTTGCAGTAGTACAGCCTCGAAATAATTAAGGCCTGGATCACAGTTTTCCTTGCAGTTTCTGGGAGCACATCAGGATCTTTTTCAAGGTTTTAAGGACTCCAAAGCATTTCCAAACCAAAGCTGTGATTTGGCTGTCAAGGGACAGTTTCTGATCAAACTATATGCCCAGGTTTTTCAACTTGGGTTGAGGAACAGTTAACAGGCAAAGGGTTTGGGACCATCAAGAGGTCACCCAAATGTTGGGTTGTTTGCCCATGATCAGGATCTCTGCCTTCCCTGCGTTCAGTTTTAGAGAATTGTGCTCCATCCACCCAGCAACCTCCTACAAGTATCATCCGCATAGGTGATTACTGTAAACACATTGTGTTACATAATCTGGGGCAGGGAAAGCATGTATAGTTTAAATAAAGTAGCACACATGGAGGAACCATGAGGAACTCCTTGCTGTAGATTGAACACCCTCAAATAGAATGGTTTTTGACACACCTGTAATGTGCGTCCCTGAAGAAAGGATGCTACCCAGCATAAGACTGTGTGACCAACACCGCATCTCCATAGGCACTCAATAAGCGAATTATGTGATATGGTGTTGAATGCCGCCCTGAGATCAAGAGAGTGACTGTCTCATGCAACCAGAATTTGATGAATGGATTCTGAGGCTAACAGCAGGGCTGCCTCTGTGCTGTGGGATGGGCAGGCAGATTCTCAAACCTCTACTGGGAGTCATAAATCCTTGCCACTTTGTCCAAACAACTCTGAGTGAGGGTGTTACGGCCCTCCTCTGAAGGTATGGTAGATGCTGACATTCTGGACAAAGAAGTGAGCGATTTACAGTGGCAAACACTTCTTGTGAAGACTTCTGTGCTGATTGAATTTTATTGGAATAATAGTGTTGACAAACCTGCTTAATATGTTGCTGATATTGCTTGAGTGCCACCATATAGTTTTACTGTCTGGATCATATGCCCACTTCCATAAGCTTTCCAGCCAATTAATAATCTTTTTCAACCTAATGAGTTCTTCATTAAACCATTCAGCAGAAAAGACCATTGAGATACAGGGGAAATTTGATCTAACGCACCAACAATCCAGTTTCTAGAAAGAGATTATCTTCCACACACCCATCTAAACTAAGTCTGCTATCCATTAAAGCTTGAGTGCAACTGGAAGTTGTCACTTTCGCTGACTGGTTATCTTGCGCAGGCTGGGCCTGGGGATGAAACCCAGTAGGTGTTGAATAGAAGACCGAAAATGGAATAGCCGGATGATCTGATCATATGAGTGGAATTGTGCATTGTGAATTGTGCCTAATGGCACTATGATATTTAAATTAACCATTATTGCCATCAGACTCCATCACATACATCCGTAGATCATTCCAATAATTTGTTGTGGTCATACTACATTTTTACACACTAGCTATCTTTGATGTTTTTGGTAGTTATATATCATTATCTAGTATGAGAAATAAAGTACACCCAAACAAGTATGTAGTGCAGATATTGCAAGCCTATTGGTAAAATGTGTGTGTTGCTAGTCGGAAGAGGTTGCAGCCTAGCCTTGCAGTTAGAGAAGAGCAGTATATTGATATTCTATCACTGCGCCCACAAAATGACTGGCTAATCTAGATGTTCAAAAGCAAAAAAGATAATTAACAGCATTTAATATTAATTAAGAAGCTTTGAGAAATAGTTGATGACCCTTTACTGCTATCGAACAATGTTCTCTGCTCATTCTGTTTTAAGTGTTTGTAACCAGTGCTGTGGTTTTCTATGACTTCAAATAAAACTTAAAAATATTTTCAAGACCAATATATGCATATTTTCGCACCCTATTTAATTTGTTCTTTGCAATCATATAGTGACCTTCATTATTTTATGATATCCCTTGATTAAATTGTGTTCTAGGCTTTCTCGTGGCAGTTTTAGCCCTAAGGCTCAGTGTGACCATCTTAGTACTTTGCCTGAATTTACTGTCACTCCTTTGAATGCTCTTCTGCCATCTTCCATGTTTTTATAGTTTTATAGTTTCGAAGGAAAAGCATCAAAACATTTTTTTTCCAAAAAAGAAGAAATGTTTGTCTTGCTAATTGAGCATCAGCATGCATTGAGACTGTGGGATTGGTAGAACGTAAACAAGATCATTTATCAGTTATTGACTGGTGGTGGCTTGTAGTACTTTCAGCACATTCCTTCCCTTCCAGTGTGATTTTAATTTTGGCTATATTTATTTTTAGTGCTTTGGCTTTTTTGCTTTCATTTTTACATGTTTGTGCTTGATGCTAGTTTAGTTTGGGGTTTAAAATGCTACATATTGTTGACTTTCTTCAAAGCACTAATGGTACAACACTGTACATTTAATCCCTCACACAGAGAGGAGGAGTCGGGACAAACAGAAATGAATGCAGCAGCAGAGCCTCAGGACTTCAGCAGAACCAACTTTTTAGGGTTCGACTGAGGCACTGTGTGTTCTATGTGAGTCCTTTGATCCATAATGTAATTTGACATTAAAACTATGGCTGGATAGTATTTAATGTCTGCTTCACGTTTAAACTATCCCTTTAGTTTAGTTGTGTTTGCTTTGGATTGTCTTAGTTGAGTGCCAGCACTTCTTTTCACTGTTTGTTGCTTCCCAAGCTAAAATCCTCTGGTGTTTCCTGTTTGTTTTCACAACGTAATAAGTCATATGATGTATGTTCAGCTTTCCTGTTTCAAGACTTTGTAGCGATTGGTACCACAAAGGTATGTTTCACTTAAAACTCAGATGTGCAATCAAACTAGGACGATAATTTCCAAGATGTGTAAAAAGCATGTTCTTTCTCTCGGGGAGATAATCATGTAAATATGCAGCCTATATACTGTTCCTCTTCCCCATTCATACATCATCATGAGGTGAGTCTACACTGTGGCGAGTGATACTCTGCTGCCTACGGGGCCAACAAAACCATTTATGGGTGCCTTTAAAGGACTAATTACATAAAATACTCATGAGACAACTACCAAAGCAGCCCTACAGAATGTGATGACGTTTAGGTATTAGTTAGGCAGAATGTAGCTATCAACAGTGCAGCAGGTGCAGTGGCACAGGGGACCAGGAGTGTTATGGGCCCACTAGACTAAAATTAAGGTTGGCTTTCACTACTAAACAATGAGATGGAGGGCATTTCATTTTCTTCATTGGTGCCCATGGCAATTTGGCTATGTCATTGGCAACAGTAGGCACTGTACAGCTAAGGTAGACCAAGCACCAGGCCAGCAAGGAGCACAGGGTAGCCCTCCACCAGAACCCACAACAAAATGGCAAATTGGGATGCTAATGTGTCGAACCAGAAAGGGTGGAATGTCTAGGGGAAGCCCTCTTAGGGCAGTCCATAACCAGTTACCAATGTTGGGCACACAACCTGACCCAGGACAACCCAAGGCCAGCCAGTCTACCTAGAAGCATGAGCAAATCCCCTCAAAAGGACAAATGGGCCTCACGCACCTTGGTGAATGTCCAGTTCCAACATAAAATGTCACCAGCCCACATAACATAAGCAAAAGAAGGTAAGGTCAACTTACTGAGAGAAGCAATCCCTTTGGAAGAGTCAGACAACTGTGGAAACATCACAACCTCCCCATCTACAGCAGCCAACACAAAACTAAGGTGAAGGGCAAGAAGATTTACTGAAGAAAACAGGCTAGTAGCTAAAATCCCAGAGTCCAATAGGGATCACGAAAAACACAGACAGGTGACCAAGTAAGCACAAGGACACCCAAATAAAACTTCCCTTTCCCAGCAGCCCAAACTAAAGGAGCAAGACATAGCACCTCTAAAACCCAAAGCTCAAAAATGGAGTCAAATGGGATAGAACCAAAGCAAGAAGGCTGAACCAGCATGTCGTAGCAGCAAATAGTTGGGAATCAACCCTGAGTGGAAAGAACAGGGATGCAGCTTAGAAGTCCAACAAAAATTGAGTGAAAACCTCAATAAAAAGTCAACTCCTGCACTAGTGTGCACCATTACACATTCCTAGCCACAGCAGACACCAATGTCCACCCAAGAAAAAGGAGACAGAAAGGCATTAAACTTCATGAGCATAAATATGGCGTGTGTCTAAGCAAAATAGACCTTGAGCCGAATAGGGAGCAAACAGAAAACATCCAACAAGCACCTGGTCACCCAGCAATACCAATAGAGTAGTTAAGGACAAGCCTAATAGACAAAATGGACAGAAACAACAACATGGCAATCGGCACACAAAGCCCAAGCCCATTAGGAAGTGAAGGTGTCTTGCCTGCACCCAGTCAAGGAGTGCAACCATAATCCCAGTCCCAATTCCAGCCAGGTGCCAGCAAACGGTAGACTAAGGGCCCCATTATGAGTTTGGCGGGCAGAAAACTCCGTCCGCTAAACTCCCAATGGGGTGGCTGCTACCTGTGCATCAACCTCCCTGCCAGAGCTATTATGGGTTTCCTGCTAGGTCGGCAGGCGAAACCTAAGTTTCCATCCACCAACCTAGTGGGAAGACGCTACACATAGTCTCTGGCTCGTAATCGAGCCGGCGTCAATGCTGTCACCTTCAGGGTGCACCAGCACTCTCACAATGTTCACGGTCTGCATAGCAGACCGTGAACATTGCAACAGTGCTGGTTAGGAAGGCCCCTGCACCCATTCTCACCAGCCTTTTCATGGCTGTGCTACTGCTGGTGGAGCAGGGGGTCATAATCCCCAGGGCAGCGCTGCCCTGGCAGATTAGGACCACCACCATCCTCCAGACCTCCGGGATCCAAGATCCTGGCATAGCTGATGGGTCCCTGGCAGTTTCGACTGCCAGGCTTGTAATGTGGCAGTCTGTAGACCGCTACACTCCTAATAAAGCCCTAAGTAGCACAACCCAACTCTCACCAAGCTCAGCACTGAGACAAGGAGACGTGGTCCAGGAAGACAAATAACACATCTCACCATCCCAAAGGTAACTCAAAGCTCAAGGAAAAAAGCCTGACCTCCACGAAAATTGTGGGGGCGCATGGGGGTTACCTTTCCTGCATCCTCTAGCACCACAGAGTAGGCACACCTTGGGGACCAAGACCAGCATGAAATAAGGGAAAAGTAAGGCAAACATTTGAACTATTACTACACAATCCCTTCAAGCCCAGCAGAGAGGCAGTGATGCATCAAAACTAAACAAGATGCCACGAAACATGGAGACATGATACTACCCCACAAGCCATCAGGGAGCACAGGTGATGGCCAAAGCCTACTCTCAACAAGAAATAAAGAACAGCAGTCACCTGACCTGTAGCAAAGGTGCTCTAGAGCCACACTTAGAGCAGTGACACTTCAGTTCCAAGCCCAGTAAAGAGTATCCAGGAGAGAGGGCCTACAACCAGCCTCCCATCTCAGGAGGTATCCATATCTAACATGAAAGGTCCACAGCATTGTCAAGGATAACTAACCTAAACACTAGCTGCAGACCCAATAGGGATCTAGAGAAGGCCCAGCTAAAAAGCCCATCAGGAAAGCTGGGCCACACTCTGGTCAAAACAAGAGGCACCAGCATTGTGAAATGAGCCAACGTCCCTCAAGTCCAAAGACCAGCAATGCAGCCTGGACTCCATGTGTCATTTTAAGGAACATTATTGCTTAAAGATACATTTTGTAGTAATTATTTTTTAATTGCTTTTATTAACGTCTGATACATAGCTTCACTTTAATTCATCTTTTTTTCCCCTCATGGATTAAGGTGATTGTCCCCCTTCATCTCCCCCTTACAGGGAGGCAACTCCATACTCGTCCCCTTTTTCATACTTCTTTTTCGTAATCTAACAGTTTCCCATAATCTTATTTTATATACCTATTTGTTTTGCATACTTCTGCCATCCTGATGTTTGGTCAACTTTTATTACCCTCCCATTACCTCCAACCCGCCAGCCCCAAAGCATTTGGCCAATATCTATCTGCGAAGGAGCATCCATCACCTCACACAGAGAATGTTTGCCCCAAGCCCTGCAGATGGCACACTGGTAAAGGCCCAACCTGAGGTGACAACCCACGTAAACTGACGGAAGTCCCACTTTGACATCAAGGAAAATAATCATAGCCCAATCCTGTTGTGAGCTGGAACAGCCCATGTGAGACTCCTGTACCAGATCAAATCGGCCCCAGTCAAACCCAGTAGAATGAGGTGTGTGTGCAGCAAAACACGTTGCTGGCAGAACCAGGACCATAAGCCCAGCAGTGGCCCAGGAAGCTAGCAAATGCAGCAACACAGTGAACAACAGAAACAAACTGCAATCAACAAGGAAAAAAGGCACAAACAAGCCCCAAAACTTAAGCAGGAGGCTATAGACAAGAAGCAGCTGGTGACTGCCTCCTACCAAAGACTGACAAAAGGGAAATATTTTGGTAAGACGTTGTAGTGCTTCTGTACTTATCTCGTTTTCAGCACTTACATAACATATCAAGAATTCACTTCTGAGTTCAAAGAAGACTTTTATTGTTGTTAATTCTTCCCCAACCGCAATTTCGTAAGAGACGAATTATTAGATTTCAAGCACACGTTCAATGAAAACACAGTTGCAATGTACACATCAGGTTATATTTATAAGATATTGAATGCAAAGCAAAACAAATACTTCACCGTGTGAGAAAACTATTTACAGCTTCATCTTTCTAGGGTCTGCAAGCTGATGACCCCTGTCAGCTGCGAGAAAGAGATTTATCTACCCACACGGGATACTGGCAACTGGCGCCTAGTTCCAGTACGAAGTCAGGCAGATTCGAATCTAATTCTCTGAAGCCTGTGACATCCGTTACAAAGGTGTGCCCCCTCCTCTCAGACTCGGGAAAACTACGCAAGCCTTTGGAGACTGGCCAAATCTCCTAGACTGCTCCTCTTCCCAAGCTCAAGCAGAGAGAAAAACATCCAATGTACCCTCTCTTATCAGGTCTAGTCTACTGTGAGAAGAAAACAGCTTGGTTCATCTTGTGCAAAAACACAGCTTGGAAAAATACAGCTTGGATTCTTAACTGCAATGTCTAACTCCACGTTAAAGGCAATATGCAGCTAACCTAAATATCAAATGCAATGTCTAATGTCATGTCAAAGCCAATAGGCAGCTGAGCTGAATATAAAATGCAATGTATAATATCATGTCAAAGCCAATAGGCAGCTGAGCTGAATACAAAATGCAATGTATAATATCACGTCAAAGCCAATAGGCAGCTGATCTGAATACAAAATGTAATATATAATATCATGTCAAAGCCAATAGGCAGCTAAGCTGGATACAAAATGCAATGTCTAATATCATGTCAAAGCCAATAGGCAGCTAGACTGAATACAGCATGTCAAAGCCAATAGGCAGAATACAGAATGTAATGGCTAATGCAATGTCAAAGCCCATAGGCGGCTAAACTGAATACAGAAAGTAATGGCTAATGTCATGTCAAAGCCAATAGGCGGCTCAACTGAACAAAACATACAATGTGCTACTGGTGAACATTGAGCAACTAATATGCGCAGTGATGAAACACAAAGTCATTGGTCAAACTCCATTAATGGCATAACATTCCATCCTTTGACCAATGAATTTTTGTTTCACATATCTCTTGTTTCAAACAAAAAAAAAAAAAACATTAGCACAAAAAAATATTATCAGCAAGTCAGATTTGAATGATCAAAACAATCCCTGTAAAGCAATGAAAGTGAATTAACACATTGATCTCATAACCTTTCACATCAGATACGTCTACACAGAAAAGAGTGAATGAGAGTATAGTGTCTCTAATTCAACAGTGTTAGCAATTTGATGTGGCATGAGTTCTACTCATGTAAAGGTGCACGGTCCACCTGAAAGGTATGCTGGAAGATAAGTGAAAGTCAGAGTTCCATACGAGAAGGAAAAAAACACAGCTTAGTTCCAGTGGAAGAATGCAATCAAACAAGTTGAACTTGAACTGAAGGCGCCATTTGCGCAAAATGGATCCATGGTGCTGGCACTTTACTCAGCCAGGTTCAGGTTGGGGGTTCGGTCCCTTCCCCGACCCCACACGCACACACCCGAAGGGGGACCACACAGCACACTCAGGGACAGTGGCGAAACGTGGTAGGATCTGCAAAAGAAACAAGTATGACTTTTCTTGCAAATAACATTTGTCATTTAAAATGTACCCTTCCTCTTCCTTTCCCTGTTTTATAATCAGCAGGACGTTTTTGGGGCCCTTTGTTATAATTTCTGCAGATTCTGGAGGGTCACTTGGGGCTTCAACCCACACATCAGCACTGAGGTTTTTATCTGCTGCACCACAGCTTCCCTTTTCTTGCACTGTCAGAAGGGCTGGGGCAGACTCCTTCTTTACCAAACCTCCATTCACTGCACTTTTGACAATTTGGGCCATTCTGTCTCCAATTTGTATCAATAAATCAGATTCTTTTCTAGTTATCAGCATAATTTCGATTTCTCCTTGGTAATTTGCAGCAATCACTCTCCCTAAAACCTGATCAATTTGCCATTTCTGTCCTGGTAACTTTCCTCTCCCCAACTGTTCTGTGACTGCTTGCATGACAGATTGCTTTTGTGCGTGCTGCACAGTTTTTATCAAATCTAGGGGAATGTGCATCTCTCTCATCTCTGCCCACCTGTAAGTGGCTTTTTCTCCCAGCTGTTCACATTTCTGGGACACCCACTTAGCCATCCCCACTAAGGCAGAATTCTGGGTGTACACTTCTCTCTCTGAATTTTTCTCTTTAACATCTGAAAGGGAATTGAACCAGTTAGGTGCAAGCCATGTGGAAAAACAAACTGCTAAACCATTGGCAATGAACCAAAAATCAGCGTAAAAATGACACATCTCACGTAGCTCTTGCTTTAAAATCTGGCACACATTGTACAACGCTGTTCCTTCTCCTGTGCCATAAAACAACATTTCAGTCAATGAATCATTAGTAAAACAAACATGCTTTTTATCTTCAGTGGACAAATGGTGCACACAATTTCACTAGTGACTCTTTTACCTGTGGTACTCTAGCCCTGTCTTGCAAGTACCAGATCCAATGTATGATCCTAGCTAGGGGCACTATTTTCTTCCCTTGTTCTTGATTTACATGTAAATCAGTATTTACACTCAATTTCACTGCGCAGAAACCTAAAGTCTGCATTATTTCATTTGCCAAATCACAAGCGCGCAACTGCATATAATTTTTACCAGTGACCATATACAAAAGTGTTAGGATTTCACTCAAATGAGGGCTATTCTGTTTCCAAAAATCAAACAAGCTAATGAAACTCGGTGTCTCTTGCTTAGTGCAAACAGTAAGAAGCTCTAAAATCTTTCCTTTTACTTGTGCATTTTGCCACGGTAACTCGTAAATCGCATTCTGAGCTCTCTCATTCTCGTCCGTGTTATCAGTTAAGGAATGCACTTTGACTGCCAAAAAACCTGGCTCACACGGAGTCTCAGAGCAGCCCGAAGCTGTCTTAACCCCCTCATTACTAGAATGGGAAAAGAAAGATTCTTCTAAAACAGTATTTATATAACTTTCATCATTATCTTGAATTAATGTATTCTGGCTAATTTGCTCACGTAAATTCTCATTTTCATGTTCCAACTGCCTACATTTCTCCTGCATTTCTCTGTAAGCAGATAAAGGTATCCTAACCTTTCTGTCATCATTGCTTCCAAAAGGCACATTTTCTAAATATGCTTCATCACAACAAAGAATATTTCTCAAAGCACCATCAGGCAGTTTAGCTACACATGCATTTTCAAACATGGTCTGCCGTGCTTCTGTGATTCTCCAAACAATAGAAAACAATTCACAGTTTTTCATAGCACCATCGGGCAGTTTAACAACACATGCATTTTCAAACATGGTCTGCCGTGCTTCTGTGATTCTCCAAACAACAAAAAACTATTTCTGTAATTCTCCAAACAACAAAAACAATTACACTTTTAAAGTGTGCACGTAGAAATCTATTAATTCGTCAACACCCCTTAACCACCCCACTCCTGGTACCAAATGTAGTGCTTCTGTACTTATCTCGTTTTCAGCACTTACATAGCATATCAAGAATGCACTTCTGAGTTCAAAGAAGACTTTTATTGTTGTTAATTCTTCCCCAACCGCATTTTCGTAAGAGACAAATTATTCGATTTCAAGCACACGTTCAATGAAAACACAGTTGCAATGTACACAGCAGGTTATATTTATAAGACATTGAATGCAAAGCAAAACAAATACTTCACCGTGTGAGAAACTATTTACAGCTTCATCTTTCTAGGGTCTGCAAGCTGATGACTCCTGTCAGCTGCGAGAAAGAGATTTATCTACCCACACGGGATACTGGCAACTGGCGCCTAGTTCCAGTACGAAGTCAGGCAGATTCGAATCTAATTCTCTGAAGCCTGTGACATCCGTTACAAAGGTGTGCCCCCTCCTCTCAGACTCGGGAAGACTACGCAAGCCTTTGGAGACTGGCCAAATCTCCTAGACTGCTCCTCTTCCCAAGCTCAAGCAGAGAGAAAAACACCCAATGTACCCTCTCTTATCAGGTCTAGTCTACTGTGAGAAGAAAACAGCTTGGTTCATCTTGTGCAAAAACACAGCTTGGAAAAATACAGCTTGGATTCTCAACTGCAATGTCTATCTCCACGTTAAAGGCAATAGGCAGCTAACCTAAATATCAAATGCAATGTCTAATGTCATGTCAAAGCCAATAGGCAGCTGAGCTGAATATAAAATGCAATGTATAATATCATGTCAAAGCCAATAGGCAGCTGAGCTGAATACAAAATGCAATGTATAATATCATGTCAAAGCCAATAGGCAGCTGAGCTGAATACAAAATGTAATATATAATATCATGTCAAAGCCAATAGGCAGCTAAGCTGGATACAAAATGCAATGTCTAATATCATGTCAAAGCCAATAGGCAGCTAGACTGAATACAGCATGTCAAAGCCAATAGGCAGAATACAGAATGTAATGGCTAATGCAATGTCAAAGCCCATAGGTGGCTAAACTGAATACAGAAAGTAATGGCTAATGCCATGTCAAGGCCAATAGGCGGCTCAACTGAACAAAACATACAATGTGCTACTGGTGAACATTGAGCAACTAATATGCGCAGTGGTGAAACACAAAGTCATTGGTCAAACTCCATTAATGGCATAACAGAGGTTGCCTTTATAGGTACTCCTCGACGAGGAAGAATTTAAACTTTGTTTCTTTTACTTAGGCAGTTGACTGCCTAATGGGTCCAACTGGGACTGACAATAGGCCCAGGCATCAAAATAAATGTGGCCCCACTAGTTAAATAGATAGCAAAAATAGGTGCCCATGTTTGAAAATGGAGGCAGTTTTGAGCTTGTAAAGACACACTGTATAGGTTTTTTGCAAAGTATGGAAGACGGCATGGATTTGAGTTTGCTGCAGGTGATGTATGTTTTAATATGAATCTAAACAACAATAAAACCGGCACAGCAAACCATAAGCAGGCCTGCAAACAGCCAGAAAATTAGTCCACACACTGGCCTGTCAGACCACCCTGTAGGGCACTGTCAGTCCATCCCGACTGCCTGTCTCTAGGATGTGAACACTGATGATGATGTAACAACTGGGGCAAGGAAATGAAGAGGAGATAATAAACCTTATGCAAACACCCTTTTCAACAAATGTCATGTTCCCACCTAAAACGTGAAAGGACCCGACAACTTACACTACGATTAGTTGCAGTAGAGTAGGTATAGAAACTCTTGATGCCTAATTCATAAAGGCATTTTTTTCATTGTGAAATTATTTTTACTATGAAACGTATCAGGACATACGATGGTTAGGCACTCAAAATATAAAACCTCTTTCTCTTAAGCATTGATGGAGCCTGGGACCCTATCTTTTCATCTGGGGTCTGATTAATCTTTTCTTCTCTGTCCCAAGGGGTGAAGAAGTAATTTTACCAAATTTTTCAAACCAATCACAGTGCAACTTAATAGTCACACTTTAAACCTCAGAGTTCAAATTTAATTTTCAAAGGCCTTTATTGCAGACTCAAAGCCAAAGTTACATAGGTGAATCTCAAAACCATAGTATATATCTACAAAACCACCAATGGAGAATTAAGATGTTGTACAATATTGAATTGAAGCAACAAAATGAAGTTCTCTTGCCAAACCATTGAATCTAGCGCCTAAAGTATTCTAATACTAAAGGAATATTCTGATAGGTTAGCAAACACATCTTCAGTAGAAGATTCTGTTCAGGAGAGGTGCGGTGGAATAAAGCCACTTAGAAAACATGAGGTCTGTACCGCAGAAGGTCTGCTCTAAGCAAGGGGCAGAGAGAATCTGAATCGCTCTCCTTCTAACCCCACTTAACTCGTAGTTTTTCCCAGGTTTGATGATATCATAACAAAAACCCTCATTTGGAAAAAGAAAGCTGCAAATCAATTATCATTAACCCTTTAGTCGTCCGAAGCCTTCGACACCCAACCTTGATACACCCCTGCATTCTCAAATTTAAAAAGCTATAGCTATTAGTGCCAGGATACTCCTTTCGTCTGGTAGCGGTTCTTTCAGACCCTCTGATCTCTTGTGCACAACGAGTTCCTAGTTAATGTCAGCACCTGCAGCTTTTGAAAAACAAGCTTTCACGTTGAAGATTAGAACGTTAAAAAAGAATGCGGCCTTCACTCCAACCAACTATAATGAACATGAATATACTTTAGTTCAAATATGTTTTAAATGCCTTCCTTGTTGATTTAAAAAAATTATGAAGGCTAACATATACTATAAAATTGTCATTCTTGCAAACAAGTATTAAATGTGGCTTGCATAAAACACTAACTTTCATTGTGCACTTTTACTGATCTATTTCAGTGCACTATGTTTAACTATTTGTCTTACATGTTACATGTTTTTAGGAAGCATAATGGAGTAGCCAGTTTATGCTCCTTCAACCCTACCTCTGATGCGTAACATCATCACAAACCCACTTCATTCTTGAATGAGACTCTAAAACCTAGTAATTCTGAACAGCTTTCGCCTGGGTTCTTCCAAACGCTTCATGTCATTGTAATATTCACTCTGACTTTCTTCCAACTCAACCTCTGCTTTCTTTCTGCTTTGCTGAATCCTCATTCCTTAGAAAATGTTGTATCCAATCAACAGAATTATTACCACTATGGAAATAATCAGCAATGGTCTCAACACAAGCCATACAATTCCACTTCCTAAATTTCTGAACCTTCTATCTATAGCAGAATATCCATTTCCATTCTTCTCATGCACCAGTCGCTTCCAACTCTTTCAAATCTTTTATCAACCCTGAAATATTCTGGATATACCTCTGCAAATCCTTACTTTTACGCGGAATTAAGGTACAACATTGTTAGACCTTAAGCGTCCGACAGACTCCGTCTTCTTTTGTGAGCAATATGTCTAAGGCAAGTAAATTTTGCAAAACCATTGATCTGATCGCAGTCCGCTCCGAATCTATGACCAGTAACACTCCAGTAGTACTACTGGCTAGTTTATCCACTATATTTTTCAGCCTTCTAAACTTTAAATAATTCAAAATCACTCCAACAGACAGGATCAAAGCACCAAAAAAGTCTCCTTCCACTTCTCCTGCACTCACACCTCGCTTAGATCTAGAAACTTGAGTCCAAAGAGGATCGTCAAAGTGCTCCACATGGTAAGTTTTAGGAAAAACAATCCCCAACTAACATGTTCCATATCATCCTTTTGGCAATCTAAAATAAGCATGTTTTCCACAAACAAAATTAACTCCAGGTTTAACAGCGTCCTCCCCATCCAAATGGAACTTATAGTTCCCTCTGACATCAAAAGTGTGTTACCATTCACCTTTTCCCACAAACACATTATCCGTTTCAGATCCTTCCATCCGGATGCACAATCTTCCTTTCTTCTCCCAGTCTAGAGGTAAGGCAGCTAGGTTTCGAGCTAACTGATGTTCCATTTCTTTTGTCTACTTTAAGTCAAGTCAATTAACTTTATTCAGGCTATTGGCCACAAAAGTCATGCAAATATGCATACATACATTTTCCTTCCTTATTAAATATGTAAAACATATGTTTGCTAAAATCAAGATACATTTTTATGAATACAGATTTTAAAACCATAATAAACAAAATCATAAGTCACAGCTATCAGCACTACACCAGTCTTGGAGAAAATACCTCTTTACCATGTAATCATAAAGACAATGATTCATATCTTTTCCTTCTTTCACGAACCCTCCTAATAAAGTTTATACTGCAAGACATATTTCTGTACTAGAGATTTTCTGTAAAAAGATCAAGTGTTTTTTATATATTCTTAAATTAGTTTTCTATAAAATAGGAATTAAATACTCCCGCCTAAAAACTCTATATATAGGACACAAATGTAAAGTGGCTTGTGCTTTGTGTGGAAACATGGTCACAGTTACACAGAGGTAAAACATATTTACAGGTATTACACTGGGGGAAAAGTACCTTATAGTGAATCAGACCACCTAAAAAGGTTAAGATAACTATGATATATGGGGTTCGCTATTCAAAAGAGATATACGGTTCCACACAATTTGTAGTCGCAATCTTGATATGCCTTTTTAATGAAACCATGGACTGGGCCCTCCTTAATCTTACATCTGTACAATATATTAGAAAGAGTGAATTAACCTCCTCCTTACATGAACTGGTGATTTGATAAAGGTGGTTGAACAAATCCTTGAGACCTATGGCCTCGAGATTTTGTCTCAGATAAGTAATTCAGGGGAATGTAAGCCACACTATCTAAAGTGAGACAATCAATAATACAAGACCTAACTAACCGCGTCTCCAAAATTAAACCAAGATTTGATCCATAGCAAAAGCGGAGCAAGTGTCGACTGATTTTCTAGATACCCCAATCCTAATTCTACATGGCATACGAGGGTTGCAGCTCCCACTGGAAGCATTTAGTAGTCTACAAATGAAACTATTCTCTGCCTGTTGAAAGGCAGACTGACTTGGGTATCCCCATAGACTTTCCTCATAGGACCTGGCAGAAATGCTTTTAGTTTTATATAGAGTCAGCATTTATTTAATGGGCATCCTACCAAAACTGCGTGAAAATCTAAAAATAGCCTCTCTGTGTTTTTGAAAGGGTTGCACCTCATTTATTCAAAAGTGAGTTCCATTTAAAACTGAAACAAAAAATAATCCCCAAATAATTCAAATCTTTCATTTTTTTCCAATGTGGCATTCCCCATGATGAAGGTAATTCACTTTTAAATCCAAATCACCCATAAAAGAGTGAAAAGAATCTAATAATATTTGAAGACTGTTAGCCGTGCGGTGTATGAGGACAGCATTGTCTGCAAAGAGGTGAATGGAGATTGGTTGGGAATCTATATAGGGGATATCCTACACAACTTCTGCCTAATATTTGGCAATTCCATTCATATATAATGCAAATAAAAAGGGGGCAAGAATGCAACCCTGTCTCACCCCACAGAAAGAAATAATACAAGAAGTTGTTTCACCCGAGCTACCACAATAGACTTAAGCATTGGTGTAAACATTTGATTAAAATAAGCATTTCCAATTCAACCCCATTCTTCTCCATCAGTGACCAGAGCGTTGACCGATTCACAATATCAAAGGCACAGGATAAATCAATAAATGATAAGTGTAGCTACCCTTCCTTCGCCATTATGAATTTACCTGTTAGAAGATACAAGTTTAGGCACTAATCAACAGCACCAATACCAGGTCTAAAACCATATTGTATGTTAGACAAAATATTATGCTCTGTGACCCGAGATTCCAGCCGAGCTAGGAGTACATTTCCCAGGATTTTCAGCTGGAGCTTATTAAAGATATAGGCCTATAACAAGATGGTAATTCCCAGTCTCCTTTTTAAAGATTGTCGAAATTATGGCCATTTTGCAGGACTCCGTTATTTGACATGAAGATATACCCTTGAATACATTTGTCAGAAGAGGCGCCCAGAATTGATTTTGATTTAATACACCAACTGGTACGCCATCTGAACCCAGTGCCTTCCCTCCACCACATTTCCCTAGTGCTGCTAAGATGCCTTTTACCTCAAAGGCTATGGTGGATTCCTGGGTAAGGTCAACCTGCCACATGGGATCAGCTTTATCAGTTACATCAGATGTTAGACTACATTGTTTCTTAAACATATATTCATAGTATGCCACCCATTGATCTGCTGGAATTTGGGCTTCATGTCGTGCAACCTCTTGCTAGAAAAAAAGGGTGATTTAAAATTCCCCAAAAGGCTATCATTCCGATTTGCTGCTGCTATAAGGTCCTCCAAGACCTGTGTCTGAATTAAACCATCTACAAGGTTGCTTATATTTTTTGGGGTTATCAGTGGATAGTTTTTCTGAGCTAGCTCTGCATAAAATGCTAAAATCGTTCGAGATTGTGGATACATCTAAATTATAGTTAAGATACCGTAATACAGTAGGTACATTTTGTAAGATTATTTAAGCATTAAGTTTATCCCACTTGATTCTAATCCCTCTTTGTTTGGGATAAGTTATCTTATTACCTTTATTTTTGGTGGGTTTAATTATATATAAATTCAGAGTTAACGCTAAAGGATTATGGTCACTTATGAATGCGCAACTACCTTAAAATCTGTATAAACTTGTATGAGTTCAGGGGACATAAAATAAAATCAATAGTGCTGCACTTTTTACTTCCCGTAAAAGTTGGGATTAAATTTCCACTCAAAGCTGCCATATCATTTACACACACAAGATCATGTTTCAGAATAATAGTATTCAAGGTCTCCCCATAGGGAATGTGTCTAGGTTCCACTGGTTTCTAAAGTTACAAACCCATCTCCACTGTGATCACACAAAGTAATATTGAACTCCCCCCCACCGAAATCAGACTAATGCGTTTTGTATTTGTAAAGGAGTCAAGAAAATCCTCAAAAAGGACAGTAGCTTCTGTGTCCACATGATTAAAATTATTGTAATAGAAGTTAACCAATAAAATATTGTACTCATTTTAAAAAGGAGAGAAGCATGACCTGGAAGTTAGATGAAGACCATATTTTTGATAGGGTTGAGGAATATATATATATGAATATATATATATATATATATATATATATATATATATATATATATTGGGCTCGGAGTATTACAATTTTTTTTTTTTAGAAGAAGTCTTTTCGAGTCACGGGGTCGAGTGACTCCTCCTCTTTGGTTCCATTGCGCATGGGCATCGACTCCATTGTTAGACTGTTTTCTTTCCGCCGTCGGGTTCGGATGTGTTTCCTCTCGCTCTGAGATTTCGATACGGAAAACTTTGTAAAACTCTCTCTTCGTCGGTATTGTATTGATCGGGTTTATCTTCTTACATCGACACAGCAGTACCGTCAGGAAAACAACTTTGTACGCCCTTTGGGGCCCACGTGCCCAACTTAGGCTGACCGCGTGGAAAGCCTCATGGATCGGACTTCATTCCGATTGTGTCCTCTGTGCCACGCGAAGTACCCATACACAGATCAGCATCTGGTTTGCAACCTCTGCCTTTCCCCCCCAGACCATCGTGAAGAAAACTGTGAGGCCTGTCGATCCTTCCGATCGAAAAAGACTCTTAGAGACCGAAGAGCAAGAAGGCTCGAAATGGCGTCGAAGAGTGGGGAACATCTCGACGTAGAAGAGGAAGAATTGATGCAGACAGCAGTCTCAGTTCGAGATTCGGAGTCGGAGCAGGAATCAGAGGAAGACAGACCAGTCACAGCAGGACAACATGTGAGTACGCCTGCCCCTGCTCCCTCACAAAACAAAAAACAAAAGGCCTTGGGTACGCCACTGCCGGAAGGCCATGGCTCGGCCTGAAAAAAGACTGTCGGTAACCGACCTCCCAGTTCGGCACCGAAAAAGGCCAAGCCTCCGAAAACCTCAGAGATGACAAAAAGCTCAGTTTCTGACTCCAGTAGACATAAATTTTTGGAGTCAAAAATAAGAAAGCAAGTTCGGAGCCGAGACCTTTGTCGTCCTCATCTTTTTCGATCCTGAAAAAGCATGCTTTGGAGCCCAAAAGGCCAACATACACAGAGCATGGACTTTCAAAAAGACTTAAAGAAAGCCCCAACACCTCTGAAGAAGACTTAGAGGTAGAGCCAATTCTAGAAATTATGGATGAAAGGCAATCCAGGATCCACATCCATAAAGAAACAGGAAGAATTCTTACAGCACTTCCTTGAAAAATAAAGAGGAAGCTAGCTTTTTAGGAGGAATTGGACACTATGCAGCCCCCAGCTAAAGTACAAAAGCAGAAGGAGAAACCACCACCTCCTCAGTCTTCTCCTCACTCTCCTCCTCATTCTCCCCACCTACCTACCTCTCCTCCTACCAGCCCTACACCAATGCATTCACCCACTCATTCATATGATTCACAACAGGACAATGTTGATCCATGGTATCTTTCTGATCCTGATCCCATTCCAAGTAATGATCCACACGGCTATCCCTCTAAACCATAACCACCTGAGGATAGTACTGTCTGTAACAAGGTGAAAGCTAGGGCTGCAGCATATCATGGTGTTACCATGCATACAGAGCCACTAGAAGAGAATTTTTTATTCAACACTCTATCCTCAACTCATTCTAGGTACCAATGCCTCCCAGTGCTCCCAGGCATGGTAAAACATGCAGATCAGATTTAACGAACCAGAAAAGCCACGCATCATAACACCTAGAATAGAGAAGAAATATAAACCTGCACCCTCTGACCCTGATTATATCACCTATCAGGTACATCCTGACTCTGTTGTAGTTAGCGCCACCAGGAAGAAGGCAAATAGTCAGTCATCAGAAGATGCACCCCCTCCTGATAAAGAAAGCAGGAAAATCGATGCTGCAGGGAAAAGAGTTGCATCCCAGGCAGCAAATCAGTGGAGGATAGCCAACTCGCAAGCACTATTAGCTCGCTATGATAGAGCCCATTGGGACGAGATGCAGGACATAATACAACATCTCCCCAAAGAACACCAGAAAAGGGCACAACAGGTAGTGGAGGAAGGGCAAGCCATTACAAATAACCAGATAAGATCTGCCCTAGATGCAACAGATACTGCTGCTAGGAGTGTCAACACTGCAGTCACTACACGTAGACATGCATGGCTCTGATCTTCTGGATTCAAGCCAGAAATACAGATGTCTGTGTTGAACATGCCGCTCGACAAAAAACATCTTTTTGGGCCAGAAGTAGACACAGCTATCGAAAAATTGTGAAAAGACTCTGACACAGCAAAGGCAATGGGTGCACTCTACTTTGCACCATATAGGGGGTCATTTTGTAAACCTCAGTTTTGAGGTGGTTTCAGAGCACAGCCCTCAGAGGCATCAACCTCTCAGACAAAGCCAACCTACCAACCGCAATACCAACGTGGTAGTTTTAGAGGCACATATAGAGGACAATACCCCAAAATAGAGGAAAATTCCAGGCCTCTAAGCAGCCGCCACAGCACCCAAAACAGTGACTTCCCTCATTCCCTTCCACTCCGCACCTCTCCTTTGGGGGGAAGACTACAACAGTTCCACACAAATTGGCAAAATATTACCACAGACAACTGGGTGCTATCAATTATCCGCAATGGCTATTGCCTAGAATTGATAAACACTCCTCCAAATATTCCACCACGGTTACACAAACTATCCACAGAACACACAATTCTGTTACAAGAAGAGGTCCAATCTCTACTAATCAAACAAGCAATATAATTGGTTCCACAGTCTCAGATAGGAACAGGAGTTTATTCACTATACTTTCTAATTCCCAATAAAGATGGCACCCTCAGGCCAATATTAGACCTCAAGCCTCTCAATCTTTACATCCTGTCAGAACATTTTCACATGGTAACTTTACATGATGTCATCCCACTACTACAAAAACAAGATTTCATGACAGCCTTCGACCTCAAAGAAGGGTATTTTCCCATACCCATCCATCCTGCACACAGAAAATACCTCAGGTTCGTCATTCAGGGAAAACACTACCAATTCAAAGTGTTACTCTTTGGAATAACAGCGCCAAGGATATTCCCAAAGTGCTTAGCAGTAGTGGCAGCCTACCTAAGAAGACAACATATACATGTCTTTCCATATCTAGACGATTGGCTAATAAAATCAAGCAATCATACATAATGCCAAAATCATACGCATTAGGTAATACAAACCTTACAAACACTAGGCGTCTCAATAAACTACCAAAATCACACCTTCAACCAGCACAAATACAACAGTATTTGGGTGCAATACTAAATACTCAACAAGCTCTAGCATATCCAAATACACAAAGGATACAAGCTTTCCAAAATATAATCACACAAATACTAACAAATCAACAATACACTGTCAGATTTGTCATGAAAGTTTTAAGAATGATGGCATCATCTATTGCAATTGTTCCACGCGCAAGACTAAACATGCAGCCCTTACAACTGTGCCATGCACGACAATGGTGACAGGCACACGGTCAACTCCAAGATCTAGTGTTGATATACCTCCAAACATACATGTCCCTTCAGTGGTGGAATTCCATAAATCTAATAAAAGGACGGCCATTTCAAGGCCCTGTGCCTCAGACCATAATTACAACAGATGCATCAATGATTGGTTGGGGAGCTCACCTAAACAATCACAACATTCAAGGGCAATGGGATGTCAAACACAAACAGCTACACATAAACCACTTGGAGTTATTAGCTGTTTTTCTAGCACTCAAAGCTTTTCAACCTCTTCTCACACAGAAGAATCTTCTTATCAAAACAGACATGACAACATGACAATCTCTGCAGAAATCACCAACAAACTCACGAATGGGAGATTCATCCTCAAGTACTTCAAAAATACTTTCAAAAGTCGGGAACACCAAACATAGACCTGTTCGCAACAAGCAAAAACACAAAATGCCAAAACTTTGCATCCAGACACCCACATCCCTTATCCAAGGGCAATGCTCTATGGATCAATTGGTCAGGGATATTTGCATTCACTTTTACCCCTCTCCCGCTCCTTCCGTTTCTAGTCAACAAGTTGCGTCAAACTTCACACTCAACAGGATACTCATAGCACCAACATGGGCATATCAACCGTGGTACACAACATTATTAGATCTGTCGGTAGTACCCCACTCCAAACTCCCATCCAGACCAGATCTTTTGACACAAAACAGAGGTCAAATCAGGCATCCAAATCCCAAGACACTCAACTACTAGACAGTGCTATGCAAACAAATGGAAAATATTTGTATATAACTGTCAATCCAAAAATATAGACCCTTTTACAGCATCAATACAAGATATTGTATATTATTTACTTCGTGTACAAAAATTTAATTTAGCATTCTCTTCAATAAAAATTAATCTTACTGAAATTGCAGCATATTTACAAAGTATACAACATAGCTCTTTATTTAGAGACACATCATTCCACCCAGAACACCACCAGTTCCTTCTTGGAATCCAAATATAGTGCTTACAAGACTTATGGGACCACCATTGAGCCTATGCACTCTTGCCAAATTCAATTTCTAACATGGAAGGTTGCCTTCCTAGTGACAATTACTTCTTTAAGAAGAGTAAGTGAAATCCAAGCCTTTGCTCTTGAAGAACCTTTCTTCCAACTACACAAACATAAGGTTGTACTATGAACAAATCCAAAATTTCTACCAAAAGTTGTACCACCATTTCATATAAATCAAACAGTGAAACTGCCAGTCTTCTTCCCGAAGCTAGATTCTGTGGCAGAAAGAGCTCTACATACATTAGACCTCAAAAGAGCTTTAATGTACTATATAGACAGAACTAAACCGTTTAGAAAGACTAAACTATTTGTAGCTTTCCAAAAACCACATACAGGCAATCCTATATCAAAACAAGGTTTAGCACAATGGATCGTAAGGTGCATCCAAACATGCTATATTAAAGCAAAAAGACAGCTTTTAGTTACTCCCAAAGCACATTCTGCGAGGAAAAAATGTGCAACAATGGCTTTTTTTAGGGAATATACCAACGGCTGAAATATGTAAAGTAGCTACATGGTCAACACCACATACATTCACTAAACACTACTGTGTAGACGTATTATCACGACAACAAGCCACAGTAGGTCAAGCTGTTCTAAGAACATTATTTCAAACAACTTCAACTCCTACAGCCTGACCATTGCTTATTTTTGGGAGGACAAACTGCTTTGTAGTCTATGCACAGCATGTGTATCTGCAGCTACACATGCCATCGAATGGAAAATGTCACTTACAGTGTACATCTGTTCGTGGCATGTTCTGCAGATTCACATGCACCCTCCCTCCTTCCCGGAAGCCTGTAGTCGTTTAAGTTACAAAATGTGTACATATGTAGATACATTTACATTTGCATGGACATCTCTTACTTTATACCTATATACTCCATCACTCCTTCCTTTACCTTCTGCTGGAAAACAGTCTTAACAATGGAGTTGATGCCCATGCGCAATGGAACCGAAGAGGAGGAGTCACTCAATCCCATGACTCAAAGACTTCTTCGAAGAAAAACAACTTGTAACACTCCGAGCCCAACACTAGATGGTGGACTAATGCACTGCATGTGAATCTGCAGCAAAACATGCCACAAACAGATGTACACTGGGTAAATGACATTTTCCACACACATATATATATATATATATATATATATATATATATATATATATATATATATATATATATATAATAATAATATCCCCCTTTAGCTCTACCCACGATAGAGGGGATTGCCAGTTCCAAAAAGGATTGGTAGCCATTTAGATTTGTTGCCTTCCGGGACCAAGTCTCTTGACAACATAAAATATCAACTTCATTTGCAAAGGCGATCCATTCCAGATTTTAAATTTTTAATTGTGCACTTGCAATATTCCAGAAAACAATTATCATTCCTTCCTTGGAGCAGATCAAATTGTATAGTTGCCCCTTCAAGTTCCCTCATAGGAGGAGGAGAAAAAAGCCTAAGAGGACTAGAACATGAAGTGAGCTATTGAGATGAAGGTCAATCCATTTGATCCAAGGTTGAGAGTGATTCAAATCTGTTTTGTGTGGGCACTGAAAAACGAACGTAATTTGAATTTGGATTATTTACTGCAAGTGCTACAGGTGGTCTATAGAAATTACCCAAGGGACAGACCTTAGTCGACTTTGCACCATGATTTGAATAATTGGAACTAAGTAAACTATGCTTCACCGCATCTTCGTTCGTAAAAGTAACTACAATGCAATCCTTATTATCAGGCTTAGGCGATGATCCAACCCATAAGACTCTTCTTACATGATTCAAGTTAAACAGCTGCCCAAAGCGATTTATTCTTGTTCCTAACCCATGTACTACTTTGTTTAAAAGTTCATTTTAATTCTCTGGACTGTTACTCATTAAAGGCAGAACTCCCTTCAATATCACAATGTAAGTGGTGACTTGAGGAGGGGGATGCAAAACTGGAAAGGGTGAGGGCTTAACTGAGTGCTGGTGCAAGAGTGAACCTGGCCCCTGTGGAAATTCTGAAGAATTAGGAGGTCTAACAATAGTATCATGCGCAACCCCTCCCGCACTAACCCCTCTTGAATTTGATTGACAGAGACGGCACTCCGGAGTGAGGAGAGATCTGTTGTTAACCTCAACTAAAGAATTTTTCCAACTCCACATTCTCTAGGAGGGTCATTATTGGGGATAAAGAGGATTGTATAGCTTTTTTAATAATTTGGGTTACACAGGTATTGTATTCTGCAGACACAGAGAATGCTCTGTCATCTGTGTTTACTCCAGATTAGTTTCCTGGGCTTTCAGCCTTGTTTTGAGGTTGCCTCTGGCCCCCATTATGCCATTAGTGGTAAATCCCACTTACCGCCACGCTGACGGCTGCCAAAATACCTCCGCTGTGGCAGATATCTGTTCACCATATTATGACACACACACACACACGCACACCAATCCAACAGAATACTACCACATAGACAAATCTGCCATACCAAAGGTCAGTGATAAAGTGGCAATACCAACAACCAGACCGTAACGCCAATAGAACAATACCCATCACCTTATGACCCACGAATCACCACAGCGGACATTCAACAGCGGTAAACCTTTGGCGGTACAATAATATGATAATTGGCGCTCAGAATGGACACCCACATACAAAACACCACCACATTGACCAATACTAAAAACACACACCTGACACTCATGCACACACCACACCCAAACACACCACTATAAAACACACACCTACATTACCCACAACCCCTTACAAACACCAATTGCTACCAGGAGACCGAGAAGAAGAGCACGGAGACAACTAGACTCACACACCACTCACACCCATACACCACTCACACCCATATGCCCCTCACACACTCCAGATCACACATTCCACCACATTACCCAACACACCCTCACCAACACACATCACCCATGGCACCACAAAGGCACCCCTGTTTCACTGAGCAGGAGTTAAGGGTCATGGTGGAGGAAATTGTCAGGGTAGAGCCACAGCTCTTTGGAGCACAGGTACAGCAGATTTCCATTCCAAGTAAGCTGGAGCTATGGCCGAGAAGCGTGGACAGGGTGAACGCCATGGGACAGCACCCTAGTACAAGGTTGACATCAGGACGAGGTGGAACGACCTACGGGGGAAGGTATGTTCCATAGCAGCAAGGCACCAGCTCGACCGTACAGAGGACTGGCGGTGGACCCCCACCTCCTCCCCCACAGCTCACAGCATGGGAGGAGCAAGTCTTGGCATTACTGCATCCTGAGGGTCTCGCTGGAGTTGCTGGAGGACTGGACACTAGTGAGTCAACATTTATTACCTATCAACCCCCATCTTCCCCACAATACCTGCATGCTATCTCACACCCTCCCATCACTCCACTCCAACCCACACACCTAAACATCTCACTAACCCCAATGCCAAGCTCTGCATGCCAAACCAATGCATGGACACCCCTCCCAGCCCTGCATGGACACCCATCACTAAAGCATGCACAGCATAGGGAAACTAACATACCCACAATACATCACCATACACAAGCAAAAGCTGGCAGGGCAACACCAACGATAGAGGGGAAGCCAGGGATGTACAAATGTCATACACTTGAAGCATAATACATCATTACATTCCCACAGGTACCCCAGCCGATGTCAGTGGAGAGGAGGTGCCACCACTATCCAGTCCCCCAACAGAAGAGGCCCCCAGTGGTGACAGTAACTCTGGACTTCTGGATCTGGAGGACCTACCTGGCCCATCAGGGACCACTGGACAGCCGGTCACCCAAGCACAATCACAGACCACCAGAGAGCCTCCCCCATCAGGATCCAATACCACAGCACCAACTCAGCATACCTATACCTCTGTCCCCAGGACACGTCAATTAGCAGTGTGCCCACCTGTACAGGGACCCCAGGCCACACCTCATACCCAAGACAATCAGGGACCTGGGGTGAGTGGCAGTGGGCACAGCATTCAGGGGACAGGGGCACAGGCCAAAAGGGAAACTGGGAGGACTGCTATGCGCCAGGGGGAGGACAGGACCAGGGAACCGACTCTCCAGGAGGCACTCTCCGAGATCCTGGGAGCCTACCAACATTCCCAGGACATGATGGGCCAGATCCTTGACAACGTGCAGGAGAACAGGCAGCTGCAGGAGGGACAGTATCAGGGGATCAGGGATGACTTGCAGGCCATTAACAACACCCTGATCTCTGTAGCAGGTGTGCTGGCAGACATGGCCAACATCATGAGGGAGGCAACAGCACACCAGCGGACCCCTACCACTAGCCTGTCAACTGAACAGCCCTCCACCTCCACTGCCACGAGTGGCCAGGAGGCCCCACCACAGGACCCACAGGCCACCAGCACCTCTCCCCCTGCAGAAGGTGAACCACCGTGCAAATGTTCCCTGCAACCCAGACAGAAGCCAAAGACACATGCCAAGACCACCGCCAGGAAATGAGACTCTCCTGATTGTCCCCCTTGTGTCTCACTCAGTCACCTTGTCCACCTTGAACTGTCATTGCTCCCCTTCCTATGTCCCCTTGGACACTGCACCTGTGCTACAAACAGACTGAAACAATACCCTGGACTTTCCTCCATCATCAACCCATTCCATTGCACTTTGCTGTCAATTTCTTAGCACTACAATAAACACCCTTGAACAAAACTCAACTACTAGTATTTCATGTATTGAAAACTTGTATTGATGGAAACAGCTACATCCATTGCAAATGAACTGTACATTGTGAGAGCATAGAAACGATGACCTATAGCTGGCTGTAGTGATCACATCAGGACATTGTTGTCCAATCATCAACATCTGTAAAATTATAATCCACAGGTGACAGTAAGTACAGATAAAAAGTGGGTAATGCCTTCATGCCACACAGAATACACCAATAGTCATAGAAATGTGAAGTTGCGCTTTCTCAACTGTGTGTCATTGGAAGTAATGACGGATAACTGATGTTCTGTTGTCCACATCCTCATCTTCTGCCTCCTCATCCTCACTGTCCTCAGGGTCCACTGCTGCCACAGGAGCATTTCCAGTTTCCTCCTCTTGCAGAAAGGTACAGGGTGCCTGAGGGCCAGGTTGTGCAACATGCAGCATGCCACTACTGTCTGGCAGACCTTCCCGAGTGAGTAGCACAGGTATCCACCTGTCAGATGGAGGCACCCGAGACTGGCCTTCATGAGGCCAAAGGTCCTCTCAATGACCCTTCTGGTTCGCCCATGTGCCTCGTTAGAACATTCCTCAGCCCTTGTCCTGGCATTCCTCACAGGGGTCTGTAGCCACGATATGTTTGGGTAGCCAGAGTCACCTGCAAGATAAGTGAGGGACAACATTTAGCCACACACTATCCTATGAAGTTAACATCAGAGGCATACACTTACATACACTGTGTGAGAACCAAGGCTCACCTATAAGCCTCACCCTGTGCCTCTGTAGGTGGGCCATCACATTTGGAATGCTGCTATTTCTCAGGACAAAGGCATCATGCACTGACCCAGGATATTTAGCATTGATGTGGGAGATGTACTGGTCCAACAGGCGCACCATCTGCACATTCATGAAGTGGAAACTCTTACGATTCCTGTACACCTGTTCATTCTGGCTGGGGGGGGGGGGACAAACGTAATATGTGTCCCGTCAATTGCTCCAATAATATTGGGGATGTGTCCCATTGCATAGAATCCGGCCTTCACAGTGGCCAAATCTTCCACCTGGGGGAAAGCTATGTAGTTGCACATGTGTTTTACCAGGGCAGCCAACACTGAGAACATAAGCTGTGACATTCCTGCTGCCAAGCTCACTGACACTCGGAAAGAACCAGTTGCAAAAAATGGAGAACTTACACAAGATGGGGGGGATCCCAGTCGGGTGATGGATGGATGAGATAAGGTCTGGCTCCAACTGGGCACATAGCTCTGTGATTGTGGCCCTGTCCAGTCTATAGGTGAGGATAATGTGCCTGTCCTCCAGTGTAGTTAAGTCCACCAGTGGTCTGTACACGGGGGTATGTCTCTATCTCCTATTCACCCGCAGTGGTAGGTATCTAAGGGACACAGGAGTGAGTGGGCTGTCGCAATTTGAACAACTAAACCACAACAGCAGTCCACATTGTGCACTTATGTATTGGGATAGTGTAAATTTTGAAGAATGTGCCTATTTATCCTGTGATGCATCAATTCTCGATAGGCCTGTTTCCCCCTCCCCCTGAAATGGCCTATCCTGTCCTGTGTGGAGGAACAGTTGGAAGTAAGGTATTTCCACCAACATTCGGTGTCGTGGTGGTAGGCGGTCGTGCACCGCCGTTCAATTCCTCATTCGATAATATTGGGCCCTATGGAGTACAGTGGCCAATGGGGATGTACACCAGAGGTGACGGTGTACACCGCTGCGGACATGACAGCCATTTTCTGATTCCCTACTTGTTTCCTGACCTTCAACAGGATTAGACCTGCACCCTCCTAAATGACACAAACGCAAGCATTCACACACCCAACAGCCACCCACCTCACATCAGCATACTGCCCATGCACCTGCACCCAAGTCCAGCAGACATACACCTTCAACAACCACTCCCTTATACTCCACTCCCATTACTCCTCCCGCCCCAACGTCCCTAAGAATCTTTTCCTTTCCCAAATTAACCTCTTCCCTATCCTCCCTCCCCCTCAACCACCACCGTCCTGCATGTATGGTCAGGGTACCAAGAACACAGCCAGCACCTCAGCCAAACAGTCCACAGGGACAGTGGTAGCACCATCTGCTTGTGGTGGTAAGGATACCAGACCTCCATCACAGAAGGGGAAGGAGCCAGCACCACCAGGGAAGAGTGTGAAGGGGCCTGCAGCACCAGGGAAGGGTGTGAAGGGGCCTGCAGCACCAGTGGAGAGTGTGAAGGGGCTTGCAGCACCAGGGGAGAGTGTGAAGGGGCTTGCAGCACCAGGGGAGAGTGTGAAGGGGCTTGCAGCACCGGGGAAGAGTGTGAAGGGGCTTGCAGCACCGGGGGAAGATTGTGAAGGGGCTTGCAGCACCGGGGAAGAGTGTGAAGCGGCTTGCAGCACCAGGGGAGAGTGTGAAGGGGCTTGCAGCACCAGGGGAAGAGTGTGAAGGGGCTTGCAGCACCGGGGAAGAGTGTAAAGGGGCTTGCAGCACCGGGGAAGAGTGTGAAGGGGCTTGCAGCACCGGGGAAGAGTGTGAAGGGGCTTGCAGCACCGGGGAAGAGTGTGAAGGGGCTTGCAGCACCGGGGAAGAGTGTGAAGGGGCTTGCAGCACCGGGGAAGAGTGTGAAGGGTCTCGCAGCACCGGGGAAGAGTGTGAAGGGGCTCGCAGCACCGGGGAAGAGTGTGAAGGGTTTTGCAGAACCGGGGAAGAATGTGAAGGGTCTTGCAGAACCGGGGAAGAGTGTGAAGGGGCTTGCAGCACCGGGGAAGAGTGTGAAGGGGCTTGCAGCACCGGGGAAGATTGTGTGAAGGGGCCTGCACCACAAGGAAAGAGTGTGAAGGGGCCTGCACCACAAGGAAAGAGTGTGAAGGGGCCTGCAGCACCAGGGAAGAGTGTGAAGGTGCCTGCAGCACCAGGGAAGAGTGTGAAGGTGCCTGCAGCACCAGGGAAGAGTGTGAAGGTGCCTGCAGCACCAGGGAAGAGTGTGAAGGTGCCTGCAGCACCAGGGAAGAGTGTGAAGGGGCCTGCAGCACCAGGGAAGAGTGTGAAGGGGCCTGCACCACCTGTGAAGAAGGGGAAGGGGCCTGCACCACCAGGCAAAGAGGGGAAGAGCCCATCCACCCCTGCCAGAAAGGGTAAGGGATCCACGACCCATATACAGGAGGAGACTGGGCACTCTACACCAGCGGAAGCTGTCAGGCTGACACCGACACTGCCACCACCACCAGCTGTCCAGGGGCCCCCACTGTCAGCTGTCGAATTGCAGCCATCAGTAAGTGCAGCGGCTGCCCTGGAGGCTCCTCCAACTACCACCACATTGCAGCCATTGGACAGTGCAGAGGCTGCCCAGGAGGCTCCTCCAAACACCACAACTGTGCAGCCCTCACTGCCAGCGGGCGCCATGTAGGCCACCATCCAGGGGCTGCTGTGCTGGCTGTCCTTTCCAGAACCAATGGGCAATTCACCCACATCAGAGACTGTGGCCTTGCACTCCCCAGAACGAAGCAATCCCTCCAGAACTAGTGGGGATGTTTTCGTATTCGGCTGAGGAGCCCCTGGCCCCCCAATTCCCCTGAGGTTCCTTCCCACTTGCAAAATGATGCCCCTGCAGTGTTCTCTCTGGCTGTGTCAGGATACAGGTTGGGCCTTGGTCTGTGCCCTGTGGCCTTGTGTTCGTTCATGACTTTGGACGGGGCATTGGCCCTTTATGGACATTTGTATATATTTGGTTTGTGTGGTGGATTTTGCTATGCCAATACATTGTTGTTACTCCAGCATTGTGGTCCGTGTTTTATTATGCCGTGTGCCATTGGTTTACGTGTGCAGCTGGTTGTGTGGGTGGTGTGTGTTGTGCATGTGTGCGTCACTCTCGTTTTCCTCCCTCCCTCCTTGTGTGCTAAGTGGCTGTACTCACCGTCTGCGTTGGTGTTCCAGGTTGACCATGACGTAGAAGATCATTGGGAAAACTTGCAGTTCGGGTTCCATGGCGGCGTGGTTCTTCCCTGTTTCTCCAATGGTGAGTCCTTTCACTTCTGACCTCTGTTTCCGCCAGGCTTCTGTTGGTGATGGTTCCACCCCCGAAAAGGTGGCGGTTTCGTGTGTCATTATATGGTGGGCGGTACTTTGTCTCCCACCTGTTTTTTTTTAAGATCTCTTTTATTGCTTTATTATTGCATGAAAACGCATACAGAACAAAATAACTTCCCATTCCTGATGGTATCTGGAACCTTTCCTGCAGTTCTGCATAAGTGCACATTTTCCCATTATTATATAGAGCCCCTATGGTGTCGATTTGAAGTGCCATGAATTGGGTGATACCCCTTATCACATGATTACCTGTGACGGTTCCTATACAGATCAGGGGGGCCTCTGGTGAGTACGGTGTTCTGGTATGTGTTCGTTTTAGGTATTGTTCCCAGCAGTGATGCGATGCTTCCCATTCTATCGGAAGTGGTTTATTCTGTTTCTTGGGGTTTAATAGAATGCCCAGAATTCTATCACGAGAGCAGTGGAGAGGGGCTCTCAGTGCTTCCCCCACTGGGGGTGCTCTGATGAATCGTGCCAGCCATTGGAGTTGGCTCGCCCAGTAGTATAATTCAAAGTCAGGAACAGCCAAACCACCTTCTGCTGTTGTTCTCTGGAGGGTGCGCAATGCTATCCTTTGTCTGTTGGTACCCCAAATAAATCCTGTTATCAAGGATGAAATTGTTTTAAATACCACCCTCGGTATAATGAGTGGGATGGTTGCAAAGTAATATAACATTCTAGGTAATACTATCATCTTAATCAGTGCAACTCTCCCAGTGACCGCTAATGGAAGAGTTTGCCAGAATATCATGCTGTTTTTAATACTCCTAATCGTGCTCTGAATGTTCCCTTCTAGTAAATCCTCACCGGAGTGATATATATTGACCCCTAAATATTTGAATGTGGATGGGGACCACGGGAGACCCCTATTGTCCATTGGTTTTTCGATACCCCTAGTAGCTGGAAAAATGGACGGCTTCCCCCAGTTTATCCGGAGCCCAGATACAGCCCCAAAGTTGTCTAACATTGTCATTGCCCCTGGTAGATCGGTCTCTACATTCCGGAGGAAGAGTAACATGTCGTCCGCATAGAGAGCAATATGATGCGTCCATGCGTTGATTGTAATGCCTTCATAGAACCTCTGGGACCTAGCTGATTGGGCGAGAGGCTCAACTGCCAACGCAAAAAGCAAAGGTGATAGTGGGCAGCCCTGTCTTGTACCCCTACCTATGGCAAAGGAAGGGGATATTGTACGGCCAGTGCGCACTCTCGCTGTGGGGTTTGTGTAGAGAAGCCTCGTCCATTTGACAAACCCTTCTCCTAGTCCTAGCTGCAGCATCACTCGTTCTAAATAATCCCATCGTAGGCTATCAAAAGCTTTCTCGACATCTATCGAGATGATTACTGCTCTATTTGCGTCAGAGGGCAGGGCATGAAGGAGTGAAATCAATCAACGGATATTTTGGGCGGTGCTTCGCTTTGGGATGAATCTCGATTGGTCCTGATGAATTAATGAGGACATGTATGGTAGAAGTCTGTTAGCTAGTACCCTGCTTAGTATTTTATACTCTAAGTTCAACATTGATAGTGGGCGGTACGATCGAACTTCTGTAGAGGGTTTGGTGGGTTTCAGAAGGGGAATCATTATGGCCTCTGTAGTGGAAGGAGGCAAGCTGTTGTTATTCCATGCCTCTGTATATAAGATGCTGAGCTGGGAGGTTAATGAGTCCTGATACGTAAGATAGAACTCCAAAGGGAGACCATCTGCTCCCGGTACCTTGCCCCTTGCCATACTCTGAATTGCAGTCTTTATTTCTGTAAGCGATATGGGGGTCGCCAGGGCTATTCTATCTTCCCCTTGTAATGCCGGGACGTTGAGGTCCCCCAGATCATGTAATTGAGCTTCGCTGAGTACTTCGGTGGGGGGGGGCATATAGCTCTGAGTAATATTTAAGAAAGGTGGCATTGATCTCCTTCTGTCCATATACTTTAATACCCGGGGTGGTCTCCAATTCCACCACTATGGTTTGATGTTGGGGCGGTTTGGCCAGCCAGGCCAGTAGGGCACCTGCTCTGTCGCCCTCTGTATGTTGCTTCTGCAAGAATTGTTTGTAATCGAATCAAGACAATCTAGTGTTAGTTTCTATTATTCTAGCCCTTGTCTCTTCTAGTTGTATTGGGAGGTCGGGTTGTGTTGGGTGCTTACGTTCGAGATCCCTAAGGGAGTTCTCGAGATCGGTTAGTTCTATCTCTAGCACCTTCCGCACTCCCACAGTTGTGCTAATACAATATCCCATGATCACTGTTTTAAATGAATCCCATTCGACAGACCTGGACGAGGCAGTCCCAGTATTGTTCTCGAAGAATTCCGTAATTTGCGTGCCCAATTGGGCTCTAAAAGGCTTGTCTTCAAGTGACTCTGCTCTCAGACGCAAAGTGGGAATCAAAGGTCTCTCGCCGCACCAGGCCAAAGAGATCAATAAGGGATTATGATCTGAGATGGTGCGGCTAAGATACTCAGCTTTCGCCACCACAGACTGCACCTCTGGAGACGCCAAAAAGGTGTCCAGTCGTACATGCAGGTCGTGAACTGTTGAATAGAAAGAGTATTCTCTATTGGGGGGGTTAAGTTTTCGCCAACAATCCGTTAATTGCCAGTGTTTTTGCCACTGCTGGAAGTGCAGTGCTGCTTTATGGGTCACGGATTGTGACAATGGTGGGTGCGATCTATCCATTGCGGTATCCATTACACAATTAAAGTCTCCTCCTATTAACGTAGTATTAGTGAGAAGCGTGCTCATGATCAGTGATAATCTGTCTAGGAATCTTCCCTGTTCGTGATTTGGGGCGTATAGTCCCGCAAGAGTTACCTCTCTCCTGTCCAATCTACCAGAAATCACTACGTATGTCCCCTCAGTGTCGATCAAGGTATGGAGAACCTGTAATGGGACGCCTGGTCTGATCCATATCAACACTCCCCTTGCAAACGCTGAGTGGGTAGTGGCAAATATTTGTCCCCTCCAACGCTTTTTCAAGGCCTTGATCTCCTGCTCCAACAAGTGAGTTTCATGTAAGATAGCTATGTGCACTCCCCTTCGTTTAAGATAGCTGTGAACTTTGTACCTCTTGGACATGTTATTTAGTCCCCTGACATTCCATGTGATTATCTTGTATTCTGTGGTCATAGTTTAAGGAGGGGCATAGAGGCGGTCCGCTAACACCGCTCTATTACTACTACTGGACATACCTATTGAGTTTTGTAATCTAAGGTGTGAACCGTTTGGACTGCGAGATAGATGTGCCTGATAATCCCTGAAAACAACACAACCAAAATCAAACCCCTTTTGTAACTCCAGGACCGGTACCTACAACTCTCCCCGTCCAAACCATTACAACTATTGTAATCTTAATTATCAACCTATTGGAGGGAGGCGTGCCAGAGACCAAGAGGCAGCGCCCCGTCCCCTCCCCAGGCCCGATCATGTGTAATGTGCCGGTTAAGAAATAACCTCTAGGTTCCTATCGCTCTATATTCACGGTTGGGTTCTATCAATATCCCTAAACAGATTGAGGTTCCCCCACAATTGTCCGCTCACTTGCCAACTCGTTCTTTTAGTGAGGTCAAATAATCTCGTCCACCGTTCCTGGGGTGATCAAAGGCAAGCCGACGAGAGTATCCTGTGAGGATATTGAGGAATGTTCGCAGTTTGAGGCAGCGTCTGATGCATCGTCTGGGGTCCGGTGTGTATGGAAGTCTCCCCTGCTTAACGCTGCTGCTGTTTCCACCGCATCACGCATCTCCTGTTGTGACTGACGTTTTGATGGAGCCGCTTCTGTGGTCTTCTTCTGTGATCTGCTACGTTTCTTCCCGGGGTTTCGGAATGTCCTGTCACGGGTTGCTCTGCAGTGGATGTTCACCGATTCAACCCATTCCATTGCCAGCTGAGGTGTGAGAAAAAAATGGGTTCTGTTATCGTATTCCACTCTCAGTTTTTCCGGAAAGAGCATGGCATATTTTATACCATGCTCACGCATGGTTCGTTTTACTGCAATGTAGGATGCCCTTTGCGCCTGTTTTTCTCTCGTAAAGTCTGGGAATATCATAACCTTTTGGCCGTCAATTTGAATCTCTCCTAGCTGGCGGGATTGTGACAGTACGTAGTCTCTATCTTTGTGGTGGAGTAATCTAGCGATTATTGGCCGTGGCCTGACTCTCGGCGGGGGTGGTCCGCCAGGGATCCTGTGGGCTCGCTCCACCTCAAAAATGGTGAGAAGCCCTCTGATGCTATTGTGTCCCTAAGCCACTGTTCCAGGAATACTTCTGTATTAGCTGCGGAGGCCTCCGCCCCCTCTGGGACCCCCACCAATCTGATATTGTTCCGCCGGGCTCGGTTTTCTGCATCCTCTGTCCTTGCCTCCAATGTTTTCAGCCGGGTGGTCAGGTCTTTAATTTCTTAAGATGAGTCTTTGTGCGCCGCTAATACCCCGTCAGGGTAGTCTCATGCAAACCCACCGTTTCCTTTAATTTATGGTGGTCGTCTCGCAAAAGGGAAAGATCTGCGGTGAGGTTATCGATTTTACGCTCAAGCGCTTCTCTGGAGTCTTTAATGGCCAGCAGCACAGTGTCCAGAGTTGTTTCTTGTTGTTCGTGCCACGTATGCGATTCTCTGGCTGGCGTTGGGGGTGGATTCTCAGTGTGCGAGGAGTCCCCTGCTGGTGATTTGTCTTGTTTTTTTGGTTTTACCATTGTAACAGGTCTCAGATGCTTCTCTTCAATTTTTGAGACCTTCGGTCGTTATTATGGCAGGGTTTAAGCTTTGGGCCTGGATTATGGCACTACGCAGTGTTCGATGATGTTCCGCTTCGTACTGTTACTCTCGTCATTATTGGCAAAAGTGTAATTTGCGCCCTTCAATGGATGGTGTAGGAGATCTCACCTCTGCGGGACCTTCGTATCCTCTCAGCCGAGGTCCGCGGCTGTAGCTGGCTCCCTGTTCTGTCGCGGCCGCCAATTTGTGTCGCGGCAGCCGCGAAATTGTCAGGGGGAGTCTTTCGGGCGATCACTGCCCCAAAGTGGAGCGCTGCAGTTCCTACTTGTGCTATATGTTCTCCGATCGCTTCTCTACAAATTTTTAAGACCTCCGGTCGTTATTATGGCAGGATTTATGCTTCGGGCCTGGATTGCGGCCTGAGGGCGTCGCTCTATGCCGCATTCGCTGATGTTCTGCTTCGTAATGTTGTTCTCTCCATTGGTGGCAAAGGTGTCTGAGCCCCTTGTGTCCCTCGTCGGACGGCGCGAGGGTCCTCAACTCTACGAGACTTTCTCAGCCGAGGGCCGCAGTGAGTTCACTGTTCTGTCGCAGCTGCCCTTTTGGGTTGTGGCAGCCGCGAAGTTTTTGAAGAGAGTTTTCCGGGTGATCTCTGCTCCAGGGTGGAGCGCCACGGTTCCTACTTGTGCTGTATATTCTCCGATCGCTTCTCTTCAGTCCCCAAGACCTCCGGTTGTCACTATGTCAGAATTTAAACTTTGGGCTTGGAATGTGGCCCGAAGGCACCACACTATGCCGCATTTGCTGATGTTCCGCTTCGTACTGTTGCCCTCGTCGTTTGTGGCGAAAGTGTCTGAGCCCCCCGCGCCCTCCAACGAATGGTGTGGGGGCCCCCACCTCTACAGGACCGTCATATCCTCTCAGCTGCGGGCCGCGGCTGTAACGGGTTCACTGCTCTGTCGCGGCCGCCATTTTGGGTCACGGCAGCCGCAAAGTTGTTGGGGGGAGTTTTCCGGGTAAACTCTGCCCCAAAGTGGATCGCCGCGGTCTCTACTCATGCTGTATAGTCTCCGATAACTTCTCTTCAGTTTTTAGGACCTCCGGTCGTTATTATGGCAGGATTTAAGCTTCAGGCCTAGATTATGGTCCGGGAGCGCCGCTCTATGCGTGAGAGCTCCATTAGTCCCAGGCCACGCCCCCGTCTCCCACCTGACTGTTGTTGACTACTGCCGTGGTGACTGTTGTTTCCACCATGGCGGTTGGTGTGTGGTACATTGGCTATCTAGGGGAGTTATCGCTATGGTCATAATTGGCAGAACTTACCGCTAGGCTGTTGGTGGTATTACTGCCACTTTATCACTCACCGCCAAGGTCATAATGATGGCCATTGTCTTTTACTTTCAAGGTCTTACTCTGCCTTTTTCCTCTTCCACACAGAAGGCTTGGAAATTCCTGACCTAGCTGAGTCATAAGCCTTGACTGAGGTTCCTTTTGAAGAGTCATCTGTCAGTGTGTTCTGGGTCTCAGTGATAGAGGTTTCTTGGAGTGTAACTGTGCACAGTTTCCTTCTATCGCTAAGTCAGAATTACATGTTGCTGCACTAATAGCCAAAGCACTGGGAGAGGACCGCGATAGATACCTTTCTACCAGTTAAATTTCTTTGTTTATAGCCACTGAAGCTCTCTGTAAATACCCATCCAAGTTTGCCCCAGATGTTAGTCGAGGGAGAGATCTTCCTTTTACCCATTTTACCTATTTGTAGGGCTGGAAGAATAAAATTATAAAAAAAAATTTACAACGCATGTTGGGAGGGTGGCCCAGCTCAGCCTCTGATGGGCTAGGATGGGCCTGCCTTTGGCCCAGGCTTTGCCCATGAGTGTCACGCACGGAGACTGTTGGCGCTTTAAGCGCTAGTGCGGCTCCTCCCCCCACTTCACAGCTCAGGCTGGAGGTGATGTGATGCTCCCTGCGACCAAGGAGTGTTGGGCCAAAGAAGCCTCTAGGCACAACCGTTGCTGTGAGGAGACAGTTGGTGCTTTAAGCGCTAGTGCTTACCCTTCCCCCCCCCCTTCTCAGTTGAGGCAGGCTGGGGCAGATGTGATGCTCCCTGTGACTGAGAGTCCCAGGATGGAGTGTCAGGCCAAATAGGTCTGTTGGTGTGTCCACTTATTTCGACTTGAGAAATGCACATCTAACTGTCAGCTGGTTCCAACCCTCTTCTGTCCTCAACTAAATTCAAGAATTTCTTCTAAACATCTTATAATATGCAAGTTAAATTAGGTTGATGTGCATAAACTGTGTCTTGAGTGGAAACAGGTTTGCAAAATCTTGCAATTATTTTTATTTCCAATGGAACTGGACGTCTGTTCAAATAGTCAATAATAGGGCTCTCTGAAAGAACTAAATTGTAGTTTGAAAAGTAATACTGACCTGTCCCATAATACATAATTAACAAAAGACTAGATGAAATTCCATAAGTCACAGGAACATGTTGATAGGTAATGCCTTCAGAAACATAAGCAGGCAATTGAGTGCATTCATAGCAATCCCTTGCTTCCATAGTCTCGCCACATTCATGTAATAAGCAGAAATATACCTTTGCAGGATAATCTCCCTTAGATGCATCTAAGTGTAATGCTTTCTCATCTAATTTACTACTATTCTGAGGATTACTAATTTGGGGGGGTCACTAGAAGATATTGCAGCATTTAGGTAACAAACCCTGGTGCCTAGTATGCTTTCTTCCACAGAAGGGAGGGCTATTGCCCACATCTGTCCCTCTGGGGCAGAAGACTGTGCTACTTTTGGGGAGGGACAGGGGCATTGTAATGCCCTTTCATCACAGTCTTCACCCCTAGATGTATATACCAAAAAAAAATCAGTTTTTTAATTTTCTTTCCCCCCCCTCCAACCTTCCTGGGGGGACAGATCAGGGGCCACTGTCCCCATATGCCCCCCAGGGGGACAGAAAAAGAAAATGCCCACAAAAAAACAGGGGGAGCAAAACCCCTTGACCAAAGGGCTGCTCCCCCCGGTGCCTAGTGCGTGGATCCCTGCTTGGGGACCGCCCTCCTGCAGCAATCCCCAATCAGGAATCCACTAGTGAGGGGTACCATTGGAAGGGGGAGATTCTCTCCTTTCAAATGATATGTCACTTGTCTGCACGCTGATTGTCATTTCACTGAAACAAAAGAAGTGGCCTCAGAATATGGGGAAGCTCTCCCCAGTCTCTTGAGGCTGTCTCTTTAAAAAAAATAAAAAAAACATGAAAATAAATCCCTCTGGTGCCCGCACCAGAGGAATTTCAAGTGCCATGGGAATGGACTGCCGGGAGCTGCCTGACGCTCATGAGCACCGTAGCGTCTGATGGCTCCCGGTCATCCGACACACCAAACTAGTTAAGGAATGTGGATTAATGACAAGAACACCAGCAGTAACAACTACTTCAGCTACCAACCTTAGCTTCCCTAACCCCAAAATCTCAAGAGTACAGGTAAGAATACAATGCTTAATTGGACTGGACTTGGGGATTGTGAGGAACAAAAGAAAGAATAATAGGGAAGCTCTACCCACAGCTGAATACTCCAGTCCTGTAAGGTGGGCACATTCGGTATAATCATTGCAGGCAATGGTTATTTGCACTGAATCACCTTTTTATAGTGTCTCCACCTAGAATGATCTGGAAGAGGAAGTGACTTCATGATCTGTAGTGACGGATGCCGTCTTGGATTGGGTACCAATGTGTTAAGTCAGTGACTCTAAGTAATTCCAAGCATCTTGGAATTGAAAACAAGCTGACTAAGTCTTGATTCTCTAACTATGCCCTTGTTGCCATAGCCTTCAATTCCCTGAATGTCTTACTCTTATTAGAACTGCCAACTTTTATCTCTGGTCTGTGTAATGTGTGCGGACCCTTAAAATGTCAGTGGGTCCTGACAGCAAGCAAGGAATGGAATTGGATGGTGGATTGCTTTTATCCCCATTTTGGAAAAGTGATATCAGAAACATAAAACACCAGTGTCTATGTAGATGAAAATTGTTTACTGAAAGTGCTACACATGGGCCCCATCACCCCAAAAGGCACCTGTAGTTCATAAGTGCATCTTCTGATGTAAGTTGAAGTAAAAAGAGGAACCTCAGTGAAACATGCATGTGTTTTTGTGTTAAACCTAGGAGAGAGGACACGGCTATGAATGTGCAATACAAGTATCCGAGCAGCGCAAGTGTTAAGACTATAGTTGAATGTTGTTGCGCAAGTACACATGAGCTACAAAGGTTCAGACCTGGGTTGAGAGTGCCCAATGTCCTTCTAGCTGTTAAAGTATGTGAAGCTGCTATAAATGAACATAAAAGTGAGATAAGAAATAAAATGTGAAAAAGTCTGTATCCATACCTACATGCCCACAGTGGTAGGTGTGCTCTACAAGAAAATTAGGATGTGTACTTATAAAATGTGAACAGCTACCCAGTAATTATTTTGTGGCATTAGAGCTAGATGTACAGACATAGTACAGATTCATAGAATATTCACATTTGCCAGGCACTGGTGAAATTAAAGGAATCTGATTCTTTTTGAAAATAGAGAGGAGGATTATTGCCCGGTTTGGGGTGGAAGAAGGCTGTTACTGTCTTTTGAGGTCAGTGGATTTGGGGTATATGAGACTTCAGTTCAGGAGAGGAGGCACAGGCAAACAGGCTTCTATCCCTCTGCCGTGGGAGGTGAGGTTTTTTGCCTCTGGTGTCCCAGGGTCTGCCTTACTATGGCTGTGCAGACTGGACCCAGTACAAACCCTTCATCACTTGACTAGGTCTGCCAATAGCGAGCAGTGACAGGCTTCACAGGGTGGTAATGTAGGCGTACAACAACGTCAGAACTCAACACTCATCCATCAGTGCAATGATTGATTGTAGAATCCAGTGCTTATCGTTTATGAAAAGGCATAAAAATAAAATACTGAACACAACAATATGCAGGTACAAATATCCACTTGTGACAGGGTTAAAGAAATTCCTCCCGGCGTGGCGAGGCAAGATGGCTGCAGGACATAAGCCCAATAGCTCCCGGCCTGTCTTTTTCATTACTATTATAATCCTGCTACATACTACGATGTGCGACCCTGCGCACCTATGGCTAAAGTACCCCTAATGCACTGTGAGATCAGAGCACGGTGAGACTTAGGACGGTGGTGCCGCACAGAGCTGGCACGGATCGAGAGAGTGGTGAGGCATGTGCCGCGTGACAGGCCGCAAAAGCAGCAGACTCAGGTAGCGGGCAGGCTCCGATAGCTGATTGCGCTGTGGCCACCACTGAGACTATCTTGCCGCACAGAACATGGGACCTGTACGGGAATGACTGGCTGCCATGCGGGGATGAGGTGAAGAGGAACTGAGGGAGGAGGTGCCCCTGACTGGCGAGCGATGCTCTGACCGAGGCCCGGAGACGCTCGCACCTGAAGAGTCGGTCCTGGCTGCGGCCCCCTTCCCGCTCTGCAGTGTCTAGCAAGGGGCCGTGCACCTGGGAATTCTAGCCTTGCACCCAGGGCAGATGTATGGAAAAAAAGAATAGTGCTGACCAGCGAGGAGGCGTGCCCGGCGGCACACAATGGGGGGAAAGTATGGGTGACTCCCTGATCCTGCATACATACTCGCTAAGCCTTCAACCAGCTCACTGTGGAAAAAAAAGGGTGCAAACCCTGATGTGGAGGATGGTCTACGGTGTCTTCCCGGGCCGCATCAGGAGCACAGGAGATCCGCAATGGTTATATAGAGACTCAGGGAAGCCATAGGAGATGGGCCCCAGAAATATTTGCAGGCATTGGTGACAATATAGGGAGTATCCGAGGTAGGGCTTTCACATGAACTGAACACTCATCCAAGCTGCAATCCTATGATGGACAGAGTGCGTCCAATGTGAAGGAACTGAAATGTAATTCTGTGTGGGCCACCTTGCGGAACTGGAATAATATTGACTGTGACACACAGATCCCCAAGAGGAGAACAAAAAGGTGGTGGGGAGAAGAGAGCACCAACTTGGACTGCAGGAACCAATTACCAGACAGGGTGTCTGCTGGGGTGGCTTCATGAAGGTACTGTCAGCTTGATGGTAGCTTGAGATCCACACTGGATGGCAGGGGCGACACACAGCAGTGCAGGAGTGTGTGGAAGGAACCAGGTGAAGGCCTCCCAGGCTCAGGACTACAGGCGGTCTGGTGCCTAGGGAGATATCACTTGGGTGCAGGTGGAGGATCGGGGATGTCTACTCCCGAGGGCTAAGAGACCCGATGAGCACTTCGCTGGGGGAAATGACTGGTGTGGGCATGGTTGGGGGGGCCAGGAAGTGTCCACCCCTGCCGAACAACCATGGGCAAGGCTAGGACAGCACGCTAGAACCCAGCGAATACCATCACACAATACTCCACCCCGTGGCACCCCCACTCAAAGAATAGCACAGCATTCTGGTGCGGGGGATGAAGAGACTGCACTGCAGGATGAGGTGGAGCCCACACGAGTGGACTTACTGGTTGCCCTTCAGGGCTGTGGAACGGCTCTGGAGCAAAATTTGGAGACGTTGTCAATAGATGTCAGCTTGTTGAGGGTGGACTTGGGCAAAGTGGCAGACAAAGTCACAACAGTGGAAGGCAACATAGCAGACATGCAAGGGGAAATGGTGGCCCTTAACTACGATAACCAGGGAACTGGAGTGGAGGGCAAACGATGTAGAGGGCCGATCCTGATGTAGTAAGATTAGAGTGCTGGGTTTCCCAGAGGGAATGGAGGGGAACTCAACAGAACAGTTCATGGAAACATGCGTGCAAGAACAACTCTAACTTTTTTGTGGTGGAGAGGGCACACAGAGCGCTGGTGCAAAGATCGCCACCTGGGACATCTGTGAGGGCCATCATAGCCAAAATACTTACTGTGAAAGGGACTGCATCCTACGGGTGGCTCGAGAGCGCACATGCTCAGCAAAATGGTAAGAGGATTTACCCGGACTACACTAAGCAAGTGCAGGAACAGCGTAAATCATATCTGGGTGTCGAGCAAAAACTACCGGCACTCCACTTACAGTATATGCTCTTGTTCCTAGCCAGGCTGAAAGTGCTTGCCCAAGGAAAAGCACACTTTTTTGATAGCTCGGAGGAGTTGTGGGAATGGCTGGAGATCCAGAGGTTCACAGTCAGTGAGGATGGTACCCTGCAATAGTGCCCAGCGAACGGGCAGGAAGTGGGATGTGGGCATGCATCCAGCATCCGATGATGTTGACTCACAGGTGCCAGTCCAGGGTCGGACTTCATATCAGATACTTTGGTCACCCCGGAGATGGCTAATAATGCAGAGGCATGAGTTGCATTTGATTGACAGATGCTGCAATGAGTGGTGGGGGGGTAGGTGGGCCAGTATTGTGCAGCTGCGGGTTGCACGCTGAGGGGGTGTAGCTGCATGAAGTCAGTTCTTACCAGATATTATGCTGGAAGGAGGGGTTCGAGAATGGAAGAGGACTACATTCAATAATGATTGGCAGTGGATTGTGACATAATGGAGGTGGACAATGGGCAGGGAGCAGAAACAATTATTTGAGTTAGCTGGTCCCTGTTGGACAGGCTGGGATGCAGTGCACGTCCTGGCACATGCGTGGGATGGGCACAGATAGACATATAGTTATGCTAAGTATGTCCGTGGGCTGGAATGGTAAGGGGAAGTTTGTATTGTGTTGTTTGATAGACTTTCATAGTGGGCAGAGGGAAGTGAGTAACATGACATTGCAGTGACTTGGCGGAAAAACCATAATGGATATGCCAAAAGATGGGGGCTGAATATAAACTCTTGATTTGGAACGTCTGACAGTTAGGGACATAAACTAAGAGGTAAAGGGTACTCACATTCTTAAAGAGGCACAAAATCTCCATAGCCTGCTTGCAGGAAACGCACCTAGATGATGCAGGAGCGGCACGGCTAGCTAAGAATTGGCAGGGACACATATATCACGCCTCACGTTTGACGTATGCTAGGGGCACGTTGATCTGGGTGGCGCCGGTTGTTCCCTTCACCCTTACCTATTTGGAGAACTATGTGGGTGGCAGATATGTACTGATGTGGGGTGAACTCATGCACGCCAAATAATGATGATCTAACTTTTTTTTCACTCCATGCAGGACCTGCTGATTCGCAATAGATGTGCCAACCATGTGGCTTGGTCATTTTAATTGAATATTGGACACTGACCTGAACAGAGCACCTCCTAGGGTGGCCACCAAACCCCTAATGACCAACATGCTTCGGGAAGTAATGTGGAACGTGGGATTGATGGGCATTTGGTGAATAAGACATCCGGAAAAGCAGATACACACGTTACTCGGCCACACAATAGATATAGCACGTTGGACAGGATACTAGTGGTGGGTTTCCGCGTCTGGAGGACATGGAGTTGACACATACGGCGCAATTCTTTTCAGATCACACATCTGTTAGCTGTGTCCTGTGGTGGGGAGGCAGTGAGCGGGACAGTGCAGCTTAGAGGATGTCTGTAGACGTACTGGAAGATGTAGCTGGTAGGGAGGTTCTTTCCGGGGCACTGACTGACTACATGACCATCAATTGGGGTACAATGTCAAGCAGGGCAAAGGAGTGAGAGGCCCTGACAGCAGTGTTAAGGGGCCATTGCATGAGCTTAATATGTGGCAGTATGGAGTGCAGTGAGGAGGAGGCATTGGTTGAGCTGCAGACCGGGGACCAGTTGCTACCCAGATACAAAGCATAGGGAGCTAGCAGTGAGACTTTGTATAGCTGACATATGGGACCCCCTCAACATATATACACTACAACAGTACAGACACTACACAGAGGTGGGGGCCAAATCAAGTAGACTATTGACATGGATATGCAACGGGAACAGCCAACACCACAAATGATGCACTTAATATGGGAGGGTAGTGTCTGGTTTACCACCAGAGCAGGGATGCTGGACGCCTTCCGACAGCACCTTCGACGTGTATACACGACAGACCCTGTCATAGTCCCATCACGGTATCTCCCATTACTGGAGGGGCTAACGCTTCGGCGGCAGGCATCGCAGCAACCGAATCGCTAGATGGCCTATTGGATTTGGAAGAACTGCATACAGCTCTCAAAATACTAGCGTGAAACAAGGGGCTGGGAGGGGATGGCTTTACGCTCAAATTTTACCAGACATTCTTGGCGATGCTCATGAAGGGACTCCTGGAGGTGTTCATGGAGGCACTCGAGAAGGGGGTGCTGCTGCCGACAATGCGTGAGAGTGAAATACACATATTCCACAAGCCTGGCGGTGACGAAGCTGACTTTTCTGCTTATAGACCGCTCACTATGACAAATGTGGACATAAAAGGCCTATGCAAATTGCTCGCCAGTCGGTTGGCACCATATACCTCTCAGCTGGTACACGAGGACCAATGTGCATTCATCCCTGGTCATGGGCATGGATTTAAGACGCCTTGTGCTTGTCCTGCACGAGGTGGAAGGGCCCCGGAGAGGAGCTGGCTCTGGTCTTCATAGACCTGGAGAAGGCCTTCGACACAGTGAACTGGGGCTATTTACTTGAGGTGTTGGTACCGAGGTTAGGTGTGCCTACTACCCACAGAACCCACACTGAGGGTGCGTGTTGGACAGAGTCAGTCAGTGGTGTGGGAGGTGGGCACGGGCACCCAGCAGGATTGTCCACTGTCACCCCTCCTGTTCACGCTGGCCATCGAGCCCTTGGCTATCTGGGTGTGTCATGACATGGGTAACAGAGATATAAAGTTGGTTGACGTTCATCATATCATCTCACTCTACGCTGATGATGCGCTGTTCAACATTTCATCCCCACGTAGTGCGCTGCCAAGGCTGTTGCGACTCCTAGAGGAATTTGGGGATGTATCAGGTCTCTGTCTTAACAGACATAAGTCACTCGTCTTCCCGCTAGCGGCATCGGCTACCACAGCACTGGATCGTCTCCTGGAGCTGGGCTTGCGCTGGTGATGACCAACTTCAGATATCTGGGGCTGCAGGTGGTACACACCGAGGCACAGCAATCGTCTCGCAATAAAGGCAGTGGTTGACTCCATGAGTAAATCAGTCGCATTTTGGAACACTCTGCCACTCTTGCTAATAGGCAGGTTGGCGATATCCAAAATGGTTCTACTACCCAGGTCCATGTATACATTACAGAAGTCGTTTTGCCCCATACCACAGAGGGTTTTTAAGCAACTAACTTCGGTACTCACGTCATTGTTATGGGAGGGACGTCGTAGTACAGTGGCTCTGACCACACCGACCTGCCATTATGCAGACGGGTAGATTAGAGGTGCCAAGACTGGACCTTTACTGTTATGCAGCGCACCAGCAGCATCAGTGCGGTGGCTCATAGAGGATGGCAGTTGAGAAAAGGGATTGGTCACAGGTTTGGTGACAGCGGAACACCTCCCAGTGACATTGAGGGAGCTGGAGTGGAGGGAAGGATTCCATATGTAATTCGCCATACTGCAAGTATCTGGCAGCGGTACGTGGAAGTGGTTTTGCAGAGAGCTCCTTTTCATCAAGAACTATGCCTTGGCTACTGGCTCTGGTACGTCAGATGATGACCAATGTGTCATTCAAGGCCTGGAGGGATGTATACAGTTGGGAGACCTATACCCAGGTGAATACTTTATTACGTTCCAGCAAGCCTGCAACACATTTAGGCTAGACCTGGGACATTTTCTCCATTGCGCAGGGCTGGTGGAGGTGGCCAAACAAATCGGGCCCACATAGCCCGCTACACCACAGACTTTGCGAACACTAGACGTCCTACTGATGCATGGCAGGGGTCGACATTTGATCGCACAACTGTATAAAGTGATGAGAGAGAAAGACCCGTCGAACGCTGATCAGGGCCCGAGCTGTCTGAGAGTTAGATCTGGAATCTCCATTTGCAAGACCCAGAGTGCTTGTTACTTGGATGGGGCAGCGAGCGCCCATGATCACAAATTGGTGCAGGGAGGTGGGTGAATGGGCGATAGCCGAGGAGGTCCATATGAAGAAAAACAGACTGGATGAAAGGTTGGGGGATGATGTGGCATGGAGAGCAGTGTGTGACTTCTTTTCGAGACCATGTGCAAGCGCAGAATCCTCAGAGTGATAATTAGTCTGCATGACCAGGGGGTGAGACACCCCAAGGAGGGAATAGGACTGCGCCCTCGGCGTAACTGGAATGTCCTGGATACAAGTATAATGTGGGTTTTTTTTTTCTGACGTATGGAGTCAATTGATTACATGCCCGAAAGATGATGCATTGTTAGAGGGCCTCAATGTGCTATGTGAGGAAATATGTATGCCACTGCCTCTACTGCTAGTTGTTGTCTCTTGAAAATGAAAAATAAAGGTTTTATTAAAAAAAAAAAAAAAAGTGAATCCCACCTTACCGTAACTAGTATACAGCAGGATTCAGGCACAAGTGCAACACTACCCCCACATTCAGAGTTTGTGTGGTCAGTTTTACAGTCGTCATTGCAGTAGGTAACGTTTACCAATGCAAGTCCTTTTCTTCCACTGGTTGTGGTCGGCCCATAGCCCACATCAGGTCTCTCCCCTTGTTAGACTTTTCATCCTTGGCGTGGTCACCCTTAACTTTTTGTCTCTGTTCCCCAGGTTGTTCATGTGTGCTGGACTCTGATTTTGCTGTTTTTGTTACTCTGGGCACTTTACCACTGCTAACCAGTGCTAAAGTGCAAGTGCTCGGTTTATCCATGATTGACATATTTGATTGACTAGTAAGTCCCTAGTAAAGTGCACTAGAGGTGCCAGGGCATGTAAATCAAATGCTACTAGTGGGCCTGCAGCACTGGTTGTGCCACCCACATAAGTAGCTCTGTAATCATGACTCAGACCTGCCATTGCAGTGTCTGTGTATGCAGTTTTACCTGTAAATTAGACTTGGCAAGTATACCCACTTGCCAGGCCTAAACCTTCCCTTTTCTTACATGTCAGACACCCCTAAAGTAGGCCCTAGGTAGCCTCAAGGGCAGGGTGCAGTGTATGGTTAAGGTAGAACATTTAGTAATGTGTTTTATATGTCCTGACAGTGAAATATTGCTAAATTTGTTTTTCACTGTTGCAAGGCCTGTCCCTCTCATAGGTTAACACGGGGGCTACCTTTAAATCTGATTAAAGTGTAGATTCCCTTTGGGAGCGGATGGACCTTGGGAGTTTGGGGTCTATGAGCTCACAATTTAAAAATACATCTTTTAGTAAAGTTGATTTTAAGATAGTGCGCTTGAAAATGCCACTTTTAGAAAGTGAGCATTTTCTTGCTTATGCCATTTCTGTGACTCTGCCTGTTTGTGGATTCCCTGTCTCGGTCAGTTTGACAGTTGGGCTGGTTGCACCTCACACTAGACAGTGACACAAAGGGAGCTGGGGTGTATCCTGCATATCCTGATGAGCCATCTGTGCTAGGAGGGAGGGGAGGAGTGGTCACTCGCACCTGAAAGGGCTGTGCCTGCCCTCACACAATGCAGTCTCCAGCCTCCTGGTGAGTGTCTGGGGCCTGGCCTGGGCAAGACAGGATTTCACATTCAAAAGAGACTTTACTTTGAAGTAGGCCTACTTCAAAGGAGAAACTGGGTATACGAAGGGCACCCAAAACCACAGACTTTAGAACACTTCTGGAAACAAGAGGAACCTCTGCCTGGAGAAGAGCTGAAGAGCTGAGGAGAAGTGCTGCCCTGCTTGTGACTGTGCTTTGTGGAGCTATCCTGCAGTTGCTGCTTCTGCCAGAGTAAGAGGGCAAAGACTGGACTTTGTGTGCCTTCCATCTTGTGAAGAAATCTCCAATGGCTTGATTTAGAGCTTGCCTCCTGTTGTTTGAAGTCTCAGGGACAGCAAAGACTTCTCTCTGCCAGCACCTGGAGTCTCTGGAGAGACTCCTGCTCTGACAAGTGGTGCCTTATCCAGTCCCTGGGCCCTTGAAAGGAAAGCTGGTGGAAATCCAAGGAAATCGACTTCGGATGACCTCGGACCGACGCCGCTGCTGAATTTGGTGACGCCGCCTGCACCCGACGCTGTGACCTTCACTGGAACGCGACACTCTTCACAGGCCCGACGCCGCTGCAGCCCCGCTGAAGTCCGCGACTCCGTGGAAGTCGCCGCACCACAATATTTAATAATTCGTAACTTGACTTGTGTATGTCGCATTTTTGGTGTTGTGCCATTTTTTAGTGTTTTCATTAAGTTACTGTGTGTGTTGGTACAAATACTTTACACCTAGCACTCTGAAGTTAAGCCTACTGCTCTGCCAAGGGGGTAAGCAGGGGTTAGCTGAGGGTGATTCTTGTTTACCCTGACTAGAATGAGGGTCCTTGCTTGAACAGGGGGTAACCTGACTGTCAACCAAAGACCCCATTTCTAACACCCCTCTACTCCTGGAGGAAGATGCTCCGACTGTAGGTGCATTGGCACTCAGGTCTTGTTTACGGAAGCAGCTGTGGAGGCTGCTCCCTGGGTCCTGGCAGGCTCTGATATTGCTGATGCTCTCTAATCATTCGAAGGCCCTTTTCCAGATGCAGGTTAAGTCGAGTGGGGTCAGGGATCATGGAGCTGACAAAAGTACTTCACAAGGTGAAGATGCAGCTCTGACACCACTAATAAATGGACATCGACTTAGTCTGCATAACTTTGATTAGTTTGTGCAGTGTGCTTCAGCCACACTTCCCAACTTGCAGCAGCATGGTCTGCTTGGAACACAAGTTATTGGTCACAGCAGCAGTGTCTGCTTGGGCACACTTCAGAGCAGTGCCACCATACAGGCTTACACTATCACAGCGGCGGAGTCTGCTAGGGCACACTTTGGCAGCCCCCTAGTGAAAGGTCACTCCAAGAGCATGCCAATCACTTTCCCTCACGTCCCTCTGGACAGATGGACCCTCAGCTCTAGGGTCCACTGCTGCTAATCCTCTTGGTCAAGACCTCCTGCAGGATTGACACTCTCCTTCACTGACAGGTCAGCATCCAGGCACCTCACAGCAGGGAAACAGATCTTGTCCCTTTACCTCTAGAAGCTGGCTGTCAGGCAGACACCATCTCTTGTTATATGGCAGTTCTCTGTGTACTCTGCAGAGCACCCCGTCCTGGTTTAAGAGAACTTGGAACTGGAAGGACAAGTTGTTCATCAGGTCCCACGTTAACACAGATACACTATACGGGGAATGTGGATTCTCTTTGGGGTTGGTTCTTCATTCTTGTGTCCTTTCCAGGCTGACTTCCAGACACAGCCTTTGTGGTGCAGAGCCGGGTTGTCTTCCCGTTGGAGCACTTACAGCAGAGGCACAAAAATGTGTGAGCTTTTGCACCTGGCTATCGGCAGCCACTCTGAACAGTGATAGGGAAAAGAGAGAAAAGGCAGGCCACCTGTAAAGGATCCTTCCCTCTGTGAACAGGGACTCCAGTCCCACCCTTCCCCTTACATCTACCAAATGGCAGTACTTATAAAGACTAGCCAATAGCACCTTGCAGCAAAGGGACCTAATCACATTTCCAAATGTAGCTGTGTGTTCGCTTTCCCCTTTTCAAGATGTAGATCTCCTCCTTTCAGCTTCAAGATTGTTAGCAATTCACTTCCACTGTCTTGGCGAATAAAACCTCACCTCAGTCTTGTGCATACATATAGGCTAGTGTTTTTCAGTATGGAAACTATAGGCCTCCATTACTTTAGTACACAATGAAGGTTTGACTATTGACACCCACCCACATATATACACAGAACCAAGACCTGGGTTGATAGCATTAGGACCTAGGTTAGCATCAGACCTTTACAGTGACACAGATAAATAGATCTGATGCACAAAACACGGTATGCTGCCACCACAACTTTACATGCTAAACCCATGATAGGGACAGTATCCTTCTGTCAGTCAAATGAGAGTAAACATTTTGCTCCCACCAGGATCTCAGTCATGTCGAGGGACAGGCAAAGAACTTCACGCACCAGATGAATTGGGCATTCAGGGCAGGGGAACGTGACTGCACACAATAAATGTTCCCATCCCAAAGGGGACTAACAACAAAGAGGAATGAACAAAGTGTATCAATGCTCAGGAATGTGTTGAATGTTATTTTTATTTTATTTTTTTATGAAAACGTGGCCTTAAAATTATTGCACTGTTCCACAAATAGCCAGTTTAATGATCTGCGTTGAGGGTCAATGTGAAGGAAGGATGCATGAGAGCCTGCTTGCCAAGTTTCAGATCAGTTGGAGATATTGTATGAGTCTTTTCAGAAGGCCGGTATACAAAGAGTTGCTGTGTTAAATATGCGATAGGAAAAGATCTTTGACCATTGCTAAACAGCACTAATGATAATACTGTTTTGCGGAGCATACTTGGGTTATAAAAGCAAGAAATAGTAATATCTTTAGTTTACTTCACAAAGGTCAGAGAGAAATTCAGAATGACTTAAACTTCCCAAAGTCTTTGGGAGAAAGTGCTGCCCCATTCAGAAGTCTACCATCGGCGTTATGGGGATGGGGGGGGTGCATATAAGAGAGGCCCCTCCGAACATTAACATCTTGGTTCTGTCTCCATTCAACTTGAGTGAGTGCTTTGCCACCCAGTAAGCTACGGTTGACAACGTGTGACAGTTGCTGCATAAGAGAGAAACCAAAACCACTTATCAGGTCAGCCAGAGGTGTGGGTAAATATTAAAAGGGGTCATGCTCAGAAAGGAGCCCTGTGTTAACTCACCACCAGAAGCTTAGGGCGAGAGTGAAATTGAGTCAGAAAGACTGATTGCAAATGATCTTCCAGAAAGAATGGCTACCAAATACCTCATCTTGAATGCCTATAGAGTGTAATCGCTGGCAAAGTGCGTTGTGGGAAACAATATTTGAAGTATTGCTAGGGCCCTAAAGCTGTAGTGTGGCTCTCTCACCTACCTGAAGTCATCCAAATGTCATGCGTGACAACTAGTAAAGCCATCTCAGTGTTGTAGAAGGGGTGATATCCAGCCTGAATGGCGTCCAAAATGTTAAGGAAGTTAGAGGTTAACTTTTTTTTCCCCTGTTTTTTGACAAAGTGGACAAAAGAGATGTGTTGGTTGTTACTTAAAAATAAAGCAACGGCCACATGCGTTTTCAATAGAGGGCCTACGAAAGCTTCTTTCCAAATAAGAGGCACTGCAGCATAATTACCAGAGGCATTGCATAAGGAGGTAAGCTGTGGTGCTATTGTTTCCAGTGTGAGAATAAGGGTGTCATTAAGACACCCCGGGTATATTGCATGGGCATGTACCAAAGATGTTTCAAGCACTATTGGAAGAAACTGAAAGAGCAGATTGAAAACCGGACATGGAATCAAATCAAATCAAATCATTAACATTTATAAAGCGCGCTACTCACCCGTGCGGGTCTCAAGGCGCTAGGGGGAAGGGGTTACTGCTGCTCGAAGAGCCAGGTCTTGAGGAGTCTCCGGAATACGGAGTGGTCCTGGGTAGTCCTGAGGCTGGTGGGGAGGGTGTTCCAAGTCTTGGCCGCCAGGTAGGAAAAGGACCTCCCACCCGCTGTGGAGCGGCGGATGCGAGGGGTGGCGGCGAGAGCAAGGCTGGTGGAGCGGAGAAGACGGGTGGAGGCGTAGAAGCTGAGGCATCGGTTGAGGTATTCTGGTCCCTTGTTGTGGAGGGCTTTGTGTGCGTGGGTGAGAAGTCGGAAGGTGATCCTTTTGCTGACGGGGAGCCAATGTAGGTGTCTCAGGTGGGCGGAGATGTGGCTGTTGCGGGGTATGTCGAGGATGTGGATGGCGGAGGCGTTTTGAATACGTTGCAGACGTTTCTGGAGTTTTGGAAGTGTCCTCCCTAACCATCTCCAGCACAGATTCCTCCTCATTAAAATATTGATATACAGTGTTTTCTCCTCAAAGTAAGAACAGATTGATTCACAAAAGGTGATAGAAAGGGAGGCAGAGAGAGGGGTAAGTGGGGATGAAAAAATATCTTTTGTGATATTAAAGATGTCTATAGGAAGATTTTTTTGCAGAAGTGAAGGCAGAATTGTACTAGGCAGCTCTACCATCAAGCATTTTTTTAATGATAAATTGAAATTTAATCTCCATTGTTGATTTTGCGCCTTGCAAAGTCTTGGTGTTGACTATGTCCTCGGAGTACTAAGTGCCAAGGTGCTGTTGGACTCTTTCTGCAAGAATGCTTAAGCTTTCAGAGAGCAATCACATCAAGAGCAAATGTAGTCTAGATATTGAAGCATGTAGTGGTAATATCTAGACATGGCTCTACGACCAGTACCCCCCTCTCCCCCCCCAGCGCCCTGAGACCCTAACAGGTGATTAGTGCGCTCTATAAATCCTTGATTGATTGATTGATTGATCTAATCTAGATATCTCGGGTGGAGGTTTTGGAAAGCAGAATAAAACTTACTTGAACTAATTTTAGCTCGAGGACGTTAACGTTTATTGCACCCATGTTTATGGGGCAGGTGCCAGGAATAAAGAATAAGACCTGTAGGTTTTCTATCCAGAGCCAGGGGGTTGTCAACACCCATACAGCCTTCATTATGTGCAGGATGAGGGGCCAGCTAGCTTGGACCCAAGGTAGCCTATTGGTGTGATAGTGTCAAACTTTTCACTAGCATCAATTGATAAGGTGCAATCTCTGAAGACAAACTCTCTGGAATGATTACAAGAGATGAGATACATTCGGCTAAAGCAGTGCCAAAGTTAGTAGACGGACCCCGGGGTCCGTAAATGAATAAAATATCAAAAATAGAGCAATTAGTTGAGATTGTCAATTGAAAATTAACTGATCTAGTCATTAACAATCTTTTAGCCACCCAGTAGGTAATAAACATAAAACGAGCATGTAAGGAATACGTTTCATGGTAAGAAAACCGTCTGGTTTGGAATTTGTCCTTATGACGGTCTTGATCTTAGAGAGTGCTCGGTTGTCCGAATTCAGAAACATTCAGACAAGAATGCCAAGAAAATGATTGGAGGTCGGGAGTGTCAAACTAGGTGTGCGTTCTTCTTACGTCTGAACTTTGTTTCATTAAAGATGGTTAATTTGTATGGAAGCTTTTCTTGGTAATGATTGTAATGATGCACTTCAATATAGTTTAGCACATGATTAAAGTAATAACGGGTTTCCTTTGTAGAAATAAACGTCACAAAACATTTCCATTTGTAATTTTGAGGAATTATGTTTTCATGAGGGCTAATTTTTTTTAATCTGCTCATTCCACATTAGCCCTTTTTACCGTTACGTGAAATAGACGTGTCTGATGAACAGGGCCCTTTACAGTTGCAAAGCCTGCAATCTGCGAAATCAGAGTTCGCAACTGTGGGTGCGCAGGACCGTAGAAATTCTGCATTACAGTGGTGCATAGAAACATCGGGTGATTCTGTGACCGTGTTAACCTCAAAGTCCGTGATTCAGTGTGTCCCTAGAGACCAGATTCAAACAGCATCTTAATATTCAGTTTGAGCTGACTCAATAGGGGAGTTTGAATTGGATTTCAGAAATGTAAGAAAAATCATTAAGGCTTATTACAAATATTTCAAAGGCACAGTACAAAGATAATACAATGTGGACGCAGCAATAAATGCAGGAAAATGCTAAGACACAACTGTGCATCAAAATCAATAAAAACTTGGGCAGTATCCCTAGTCTTAGGAAAGGTCTTAAAAAGTTTACTGGCTCACCTCCAGATGAAGGGCATATGCAGTTTTGATGAATAGGAATTATTAAAACTGCAAAACCAGGGCCAAGATGCCCCTGACCTTTAAGCCACCCATTCACCTGAAAAATAGACATAGACCCCGTTATTGAGCCATCTGGAGTCAACAAGAGCATCCTATTATTCTTTAATTGATAAGACCAACAATACAACTGTAGATCAAGAAGGGCCAAACCCCCAACACCCACCTTCCTCCTCAAATGTTTCCAGGAAAGGAGAATACCTTTGCTGGGCCAAATAAATGAGGTAATCTTCGCATGCAGTTTTAGGATAACTTCTTTATCAAAATGTTATCAAATAAGAAAGTAATCTTCGGGAGCATAGACATCTTGATCAGATTAACACGTCCAAAAATCGAAAGCAGCAAATTTCCCCACTTTCTTAGAAGAGGGAGAAAGTCTCTCGATGGTATCAACATCTTCTATCAAGAGTAGAGAATGTGTCGCAACCATTCTATAGGAAATGGAGTGGACTTCTGCCGGGGGAGGAGCTGAAACAGTTATGGCAAGTATCCTTTGCTACATTATACTCAATGGTCAAATCAGCAGCATTAAGAAGGAACCACCTTTTTACCCTTCACAGAGTGTTTTAGACCCCTGGGAGGTTGACAAAGATAAAGAGAAGCGGCTCAACATCAGAGTGTAAACTGTGCTATAGCTTAGAGGCAGATGATGTCCACATGTTTGCCGCCTGCCCCAAGTTAAAAAGATTCTGGTCAGTGGTGGGTAAGACAATCTCTGACTCCCTGGGTTTCGTAGTTGAAATGACCCCGCCTAATTATGTTCGGGATTCTGACCTTGGACATGGACCCTCTACCCCTTTTCCTTTCTCTAATTTATATTGAAGAATATAAAGGTCATTTTTCTGACCTCTTTTTTTTGCTGGTGTTAGGACTCTAGCATTGGTCAGCAGTGGTAAAGTGCACAAAGTGCTTGTGCTCTTTACCCTAAACATGGTAACATTGGCCCCTACTCAATTTCCGTGCTAAATTTACCTATAAATCCCTAGTAAAGTGCGCTATATGTGCCCAGGGCCTGTAAATTAAATGCTACTAGTGGGCCTGCAGCACTGATTGTGCCACCCACATGAGTAGTCCCTTAACCATGTTTCAGGCCTGCCATTGCAAAGCCTGTGTGTGCAGTTTTACTGCCACCTTGATCTGGGATTTAAATCTCTTTGCCAAGCCGTAAACTCCCATTTTATTACATATAAGTCACCCCTAAGCTAGGCCCACAGGGCAGGGTGCAGTTTATTTAAAAGGCACAACATGTACTTCTAAGATTTACATGTCCTGGTAGTGGAAAAACTCCCAGTATGTTTTTTCACTATTGTGAAGCCTGCTCCTTTGCTAGCTTTGGGAATTCCTTAATATACTTTTAAGCTGTAATTCCTGTAATTCCTGATCAGAAAGGAGTAGCTATGTCATGTTTCATATCTTTGCAATGGTAGTGATAAGTCCTTTTTACTTGCAAAGTCAAATTTACCAGTACTATTTTAGAAATGTCAGTTTTAGAAAGTAGGCATTTCTCTGCTCTTACTGCTCTGTGTCTTAGATCCTGTCTCCAGTCCACGTCTGGTCTGTGCTGGGTGACAGCTCCCTTTGTGCATTCTATCCAGACAGCCATAAACACAGCACACTCAACTGCATCTGCATACTGATGGGTCTTCCTGGGAGGAAGGGTGGAGTTGCTCACACTTAAATAGGTAGTGGCCTGACCTATTACAAAGGAGTGATACACCCACTCCCAACAGATCTGGAAGACCTGGGCTGAAAGAGGAACAGGTGCACTTCAGAACTATCAGGATTTTATTTTCAACGAGATATTTTATTTAAATCAGTAGACAGAGATCATAGACATGAAGGTCTAGTTATGTATGATCTACAATTGTTTATTGTGCTATGCTCCTCCTTCATTGATGGACTGTGCTGGAGTAGGAGAATCATGGGGGAACATTGTGAAATAGGGCTTCTCCTCCCTCAACCACTGTATACTTTATAAAATATGTATCTTAGACCATATTACGTATGCGCTCTGAGTATTGTAGAAGGGACTGTAGATGATTGTGCAGCCCCTTTTGTAATGTGGATGTGCAGTAACAGGTTTTGCACCTAAGGGTTTCAAAGGTTGCTTTCTCTCACGTGTGGGGGCATGATGGCATGTAAATGAGGGAACAAGTTTGCCACTGTGCCCTTGCCATATTACATTATGGTGATTGAGCAAACAAGTCTTTGGGAAAAAAAAAAAGATGAAAATGCATGGCAGTTTCCATGGAGGCTCCATCATGACATACCCAAGGATTCCTTGCAAAAATGTTCTTCAAAAGTATGGTTGTACATAGTGCCAATAAGTCTCCCTTGTCAGCATGTTACTAGTGTAAACTTTATTCATCAATACAATACCATATTCTTTGAGTGTTCTGTAAAGGGAAGTTTACCTTGCAGGATAATTGTGAAGTTTTCCCTCTTGCTAGTAGACATGAAGAGAAGGGTATCACAAACACTATCTTTCAGCCCTTCCCCCACCCCCAAGTTGGCGCCCCAAACCACACAACATGTGACAAAAATAGGCAAGCCATGGGTTATCGGAAGATTGTGGTCTAGTGGCAAGAACTGATGATCGTAGACATAGGTGCCCGAAGTAGGAGTCGGGGTGTGCTGCAGCACCCCCAACATAACCATACTGGAGTTCAGAGTGTGAATGAGGAATAAAGATCCCTTTAAACTATCTTTATATTGTAATGTATTTGCACTGCTTTCAAAGACGGGGGTCAAATGTCTATCTAGGCTGTCTTCTTATAAACTGCTACTTATTCTTTTGAAAGGCACATTATTAGTGTATACTTTACTTTAACGGATTACAAAGTGGGGGATTTTGTAATGTGAACTATGAGACAATCATACTGTGGAAAGGGATTGGGAAAGGAAACTCAGTAGGATCTTATTTTTTCTAACACACAACAGCGCTTAAATACCCATAATTGAAGTGTACAAATATTTCTGAGGCACATTTTGAATTCTGAAGTGTGATTGAAACAGTGATTTTAACAGGATCTACATGTATAAAGCATCTTTACTTTGGTGAAGTGCAAATGATAAATATTTGCTGAAACTCGTTTTACACGCTATCATTTGAGTGCTGTATAGTTTCATCAGTCAAAATTTTGTCTTTGCCAGTTTAGCCGGCATTTCAGTGGAAAATGTGTTGTCTGCAAATTACAATGTGCTACTTGACCATGCTCTAGTAATATGTTTGCAACAGTGTACTCCAAAATGCACCACCTGATAGATACTACATCCTTGCCAGCCTACTGCTAAATAGGGGTGGTTCATTTGCTATGCTTATTCTTTGTGCGAAGCTTGGATTGTTCCCAATCCCCTTGACTTCAGTGATATAACATTGATGGCAGACAGCACCTGAACTCTGAAATTGTTCCAGCACCACTGATTTTGGAAGTGTGCAACCATTTGTAAATGCAGGCCTTCTCACCATGTCGTGATTGTAGCCAAATTACTTAATACCCCCGTTTTTTGAAAAACAGAAAGTGACATGACCTGGTGTCTTATAGAGCTTGATAATGTCCTGACCACATTTGCACGATATAAAACTGAAAAAAATATTAAAATTGTATACTCCTAGAGTAGGATAATGATCCCACATGATGAGAAATTAAGTGCTGCGATTTCTTTAACCAAGCAGAGATTACAATTTTTGCCCTCATGAAGCACTATGGAGAGGTGTTGGTTTCCAATGAAATGATGTTTAGTTTCTTTATCAGAAAGATGAAATCCTGGTTTAGTGCTGCTGTGATTCATGGGCTTGCTAACTCGGTAGTACCTGATGACAACAGTAAATGTACAACTCACTGAGCCATCTCGCATGTGACACCTTTACTTACGTCCTTGCTTAAATATATGAGCACCTTAAAGAGTGAGTACTGCTTTGGTCATTTATATTAATATCTATGGTGGTGACTAAAGGAAAAATGCTAGTTAAATTTACTTTATCATTTATAATAGAAAATATAATAGTCAAACATTCCATTGTGCCACTTGTTCATGTCAAATGAGGCCTACCTCATTTGCAACATGTTTTCTTTACTGTTGGTCCTAGCGTTTTTTTAAAGTGTTTTTTTTGGCTAAAATTCGATGTCCAGTCTCCATCTCTATTTCCTACAACTCATAGCTTGAGTTGGAGTTAGTACCAGTTTAATTTATCAAGGACTTTAGCGCAAAGGAATCTTTGCCAAAATTGATTTGTTCAGCCTCTTAGTAAAAAGTTTATATCTAGATAGTTTCTTCAATAACTATAATAGTAAATGTATTAACATGTTATGTAGTGATACAATAAAAGCGAACGTAAGAGCATGTTGTGGAAATGAATCTGCTCCCTTTATATTATATTCACACACTTCTGTCTGTATTAGAAAGATTTCAGTGCTCAAAATCTCCATGGCTGTCTCATGCTCATGTGTTACTACTGTATGGATGTTGAATCCAATGCTAATGACAAAATATGGATTGGCAGACCTATAACATCTGTTCATGTAAGCCATCTGTAAACTCCAGCCTCAACACTGAAGCTGCTGTGGGAGTAATGCCAGTGATTAATATACCTTGAAGAGATGGACACCTAAGTACCTTGGAATGACGTTTTCTGTGCATTGCTTTAATAACCTTCCCATGCGCACTCCCACTTTACCCAGCAGCTGTCAGCCTTTTTATACCTTTTATCTTCCATGGCTGTTCGGTTACAGAACTAAGGGAAAGAGTAAACTCTTTCTTTCTAGCGGGGGTTTGTGAAATGGTGGTAGCAATGGTGGGTACAGGGTTGTTTTTGATGTTTACTCTAAAGGTTATGAGGAACATTAGTATTTGTTGAGGAACCTAGGAGTCCAACCAGCAAGGTAACATTCATAAACCGAAGTGGGTAAGCACCCAAAGGGACAGGTCTGTAAGTGGTTTTGTTTCCTCTAATTTTGTTAATAAACACCCTCAATTTCATTTTAAGCCGCTGAACATTCAAACATTGCTTGTCTAGATGGAAAACCAGCGTGTTCTGTCTCCTTTCACCCGTCTAGCCTTTGTCTCGAATCTCAATTAAATTCTATTTACTTTTGACACTTTTTTATTTTTCACAACCGCAAACCAGCCACTGCCTTTTTCTTGAGAATCCTCTTGTCCCACCACCAAATTCTTAAATGACTGAGATCTTGTTTTTTCTATTGTTATTATAAGCCACAATCATAAAAAAGATAACCTTTAAAACTGCGACCATCCTAAGCACCCCACAAAGGTATTTCTCACCGCCAGTATTTCTCTTTCAATCATAACAGACCATCTCTATCAGGGGCCAGCGCCAATTGAGTTATCAAATGTGTAACACCATTTTCCTTGGTTTGCATCTTGCGTGCCAGTCACCTGCTGTGCATTTTTTAGAAGGCAGCTCTCACTAACTTGCAAGTTCCTTTTTCACTTTTTGACAATTTTACTGTGTACACATTTCTTACAAACACAATGCACTTTTAATATGTAAACGTTTAATTGCACATTTTCTTAAATGTCTTGATGTAATTTAGATTTTTTATGCATTTGTTAATATATTTTCACAAGACAATTCATATTCCATTGTACAAATGATTAAGAAAGTTTAATTGTTGAAGTGAAACATTTTTCATTTTCAAAAAATGACCAGCAAATGATATTATATAAAGTTTTTGTGATCTGTAATGTACATGTGAATTTTGACCATGTCTTATGATTTTAGAAGTAATGAAAATGCTATTTTTATCTTTTCCTTTAGATCCAGCGTACCTTCTCCACTGAATAAGGTAATTCTAAGTATTTTTGATTGAATGCAAAACGCTTTAAAAAATCTGTGATGGATTAATACCTCAAGAAGTAACAAAATGCATGGCAAGTTAGTTTGCTATATACATTTCACTTTATAGGAACACAAATCAATCCTGACAAGACTTTCGTTGTTCAAAAAAAAAAAAAAAAAAACGATGAGCAGATGGACTGATTTCCCTTTTTGCAGGAGGAAATGCCTATTTTGGGGGCTGTCTTCAAAGGCGGGGTGCCACTTAGGAATTAGTTAATTTTTTTGCTGGTGCACTCCTGTACTTTGGACACTGCACCAAAGATATGTATTAACAGTAGCTGCCACCACAAGATGAGGACTTCCTCATCAAGAAGTTCTCGAAGATCAAGTGGGCCAGACAGTGTTTGCCAATGCTAAACAGCATGGTTAAATTACTTCGAGGACCCAGTGAACGTGTCAGTGTTCAAACCTAGGGTGGAGAATAAGTGCAAAGCAGCCATGGCTGTCCTTTAGGGCGGAAGGGCCACACCCTCCCACATTTTGCCCATCATGAAGAGTGCCTGTCAGGCTGAGCATAGATCAGCCAGACACACTCTTCATGTTCAGCTCAGGCAGCCAGGAGCAAGACATGTGCATTTTACGCAGACTCCTGGCTGCCTGAACTGAACTTTGCTGGGCTGAGGAGGTCACATCTCCTATGGGCGTGACCTCCTCAGCCCAGCAAAGGCGCCTCAAGGCCCTTCTCCTCAGTGACGAGGGGAAGCATCACCCATTGACTTCGACCTGGGCGCTTCAGGTTTAAGCCCTGAAGCGCCCAGGGCGAGTGTCAACCAGTGACACCTTGTCACAGAGTTGGGTGGGGTCAGAAGTCTCACTGACCCCCATCCCACTCTGTGACAAAGTTGGGACTGCTGCCTTCCCTCATTGGCTGACTGTAGAAAGTTGGCTCTGTATATACTATCTCAAAGTGAGAGATAGTGTGCACAGAGTCCAAGGGTTCCCCTTAAAGGTTGATAGTGACAAATTAGATAATTCTAATGCTCTATTTTTGAGGTAGTGTGGTCGAGCAGTAGGCTTATCAGAGGGTAGTGTTAAGCATTTGTTGTACACACACAGCCAATAAATGAGGAACACACACTCAAAGACTTAACTCCAGGACAATAGTTTTTATATAGAAAAATATATTTTCTTAATTTATTTTAGAACCACAAGATTCAAGATTTGAAGTAAATACATAAAATGCAAGGTACTCCACACAGGTAAGTAAGGAACTTTGAATGAAAGCACCAGTACACACAGTATAGGTTAAAATGGCAATAAGCTATTTGAAAAGTGGACACTGAAAAAATCAACAGTTCCTGGGTAAGGTAAGTATGTTTAAGTTTCTGAGGTAAGTAAAGCACTTACAAGTTTAGTTTCCTGGGCATAGGCAGCCCACCGTTGGGGATTCAAGGCAACCACAAAGTCACTGCACCAGCAACACAGGGACGGTCAGGTGCAGAGGTCAAAAGAGGGCCCAAAACACATAGGCGCCTATGGAGAACAGGGGTGCTCTGGTTCCGGTCTGCAGGCAGGTAAGTACCTATGTCCTCGTGGAGCAGACCAGGGGGTTTTGTAGAGCACTGGTGGGGGGGACACAAACAGGCACAGAAAACACACCCTCAGCGGCACAGGGGCAGCCGGGTGCAGTGTGCAAAGTTGGCGTCGGGTTTGCTATAGAAAGCAATGGAGGGACCTGGGGGTCACTTAGGCGATGCAGGCAGGGCAAAGAGGGGCTTCTCGGGTCAGCCACTGACTGGGCTAGGAGGAGGGCCACCTGCTGGTCACTCCTGCACTGGAGGTTGGTTCCTTTCGGTCCTGGGGGCTGCGGATGCAGTGCTTGGTCCAGGCGTTGGGCTCTTTGTTACCAGGCAGTCGCGGTCAGGGGGAGCCTCTGGATTGTCTCTGCAGGCGTCGCTGTGGGGTGCAGGGGGGTTGACTCGGGTTACTCACGAGGTCACAGTCACCTGGGAGTCCTCTCTGCAGTGTTGGTTCTCTGACGCTCAAGCCGGGGGCGTCGGGTGCAGCGTGTGAAGTCTCACGCATCCGGCGGGAAGAGTGAGTTCTCTAAAAGTTGCTTCTTTGTTGCAAAGATGTTGTTGGTGAACAGTGCCGCTGTTCTCTGGAGTTTCTTGGTCGTTCAGTTTCAGGGCAGTCCTCTTAGTCCTCAGAGGTCGCTGGTCCCTGTCTGATGCATCGCTGTGCAGGTTCTTTGAGTCTGGAGACAGACCGGTAGGGCTGGGGCCAAGTCAGTTGGTGTCTCCGTCGTCTCTGTAGGGCTTTCAGGTCAGCAGTCCTTCTTCTTTGTGTAGGTTGCAGGAATCTGATTTCATGGGTTCTGGGTTGCCCCTAAATACTGATTTTAGGGGTGTGTTTAGGTCAGGAGGGCAGTAGCCAATGGCTACTGTCCTCAAGGGTGGCTCCACCCTCTTTGTGCCTCCTCCCTGAGGGGAGGGGGGTACATCCCTAATCCTTTTGGGGGAATCATCCAATCTCAAGATGGAGGATTTCTAAAGGCAGGGGGTCACCTCAGCTCAGGTCACCTTAGGGGCTGTCCTGACTGGTGGGTGACTCCTCCTTGTTTTTCTCATTATCCTCTCCTGCCTTGCCGCCAAAAGTGGGGGCAGTGGCCAGAGAGGTGGGCATTTCCACTAGCTCACCGCCAGGTGTTACAGTTCCTGGAGGGGGAGGTGAGAAGCACCTCCACCCAATACAGACTCTGTTCCCAGGCACAGAGTGGCAAAGGCACTCTCCCCTTGTGGCCAGAAACTCGTCTGGTTGTGGCAGGCTGGCTGAAACTGGTCAGCCTAGCACTAGGAGTCGGACTGGTATTCAGGGGGTATCTCTAAAATGTTCTCTGGGAGCATTTTACAATAAATTCCACAATGGAATCAGTGTGCATTTATTGTGCTGAGAAGTTTGATACCAAACTTCCCAGATTTCAGTGTAGCCATAATGGTACTGTGGAGTTCGTGTTTGACACACTCCCAGACCATATACTCTTTATGGCTACCCTGCACTTACAGTGTCTAAGGTTTTGCTTAGACACTGTAGGGGCATAGTGCTCATGCACATATGCTCTCACCTGTGGTATAGTGCACCCTGCTTTAGGGCTGTAAGGCCTCCTAGAGGGGTGACTTACCTATGCGACAGGCAGTGTGAGGTGGGCATGGCACTCTGAGGGGAATGCCATGTTGACTTAGGTTTCCTAAATTTACACACCTTGATCAACATGGCATTGGAAGATCTTAAACATCTGCTGGGGGATTATCAAATGAGATTTTCCTTATAAAATTCATGATCAGCTCCATATGGAGTTTTATGAATGAGACAAAGGGGCTTGAACTTGACCCTTCTCCTCAGAGGCAGCCAATGTAGCTCTTTTAATGTTTTGGAAACAAACACAGACTATAATTTGAGTATCTTTTTTTAAAAGTCTTGCTGCTGCATTCTGAAGGCTTTGCAATTTATTCAGAGTACTCATGGACCCCCAAATAAAGGACATTGCAATAGTCCAGTGTAAACAAAATAAAAGCCATGACCACTGTTTACTTGAGCTCAGATGCAATATAAACCATGATCTTCCTGATCTTATGAGGTAAATAGAAGCAGAAAGACGCTAGTTTGTTTATTTGTGCATTAAGGGACAAACTGGCATCAAACATGATATCCAGATTTTTTTATGGTAGATACTGGAGTCGGAAGGAGGGCCAAAGATTGAGGCTATCAAGCCTGATTCCATGAGGGCGAATTCTTCCCAAACAAAAGTACTCCTATTTTTGTTAAATTAATTATCAAGTTGTTTAAACTCATCAATTGCAAATTAGCCCCCGAACATTTCTGACACCGTAAACTTAAAGCTGTCTCCGTGTCATTAGCAATAGAAACAAAACGCTGTTTATCATTGGCATATGGCATGGGGGAAAAGCCAAAGAAACAAATTAGTTTAGTCAAAGGAGCCACCTAAATATTAAAAAGAGTAGGGCTCAGAGATGAGCCCTGCGGGACTCTGCAGGGAAGGGTAAATGATTTTGACCTAATTTTCCCATAGCTGTAAATTGTTCTCTCTGTGACAGAAAAGAGAGAAGCAGCTCAAAAGGTAGAGCCGACCTATTACAGTTTCTGCTAGCCGTGCTATAAGAGTCTCATGATCGATAGTATCAAAAGCTGCCAACAGATCTATTAAAATAGTGGCTGCCTTCCCACCGCTATCCAGTATATTCCTCACTTGGTTGGTAGCCAAATTGTGCTGTATAGAACACTTGGTTCCCTTCTATCTCCTTCGACAAGGTGACGTTCATATATTTTTGGCATATGAAGGGAAGGACAGGGTAAGACGAGAGATGGGGCGATAGTTCTGCACTCTTTAGGATCCATGGTGGGCTTTTCCAGCAAAGGGAGGATGCCAGCTTTCTTTCATTCAAGTGGGAAGGATCCTGGCTCCAAAAAGGAGTTAAGTAGCAGTGTAAATGAATAACCAGAACACCGCTTCAACACTCATACTCGACCTCCCACACCGAACAGACATCACATTGCACCTTAGGAACAGAATACCTGAACACCTTTCCCCAACCCACCAGACACCTATTCTTTACCACAGCCTCTTGTGCACACATTTCCTGCATCTGCAAAATCAACACTGGAGGCCACTTATTCTCCTACCTCTCACCCAAGCCATGAAACAACCCCCACTCTATAGATCAGAGCATCCTCCTCAATTCATGAGTTTTGCAAGAAGCAGATGACTTGGCTCTTCGTATAATCACCTTAGTTACAACAAATCTACACACCTGCCCAAGCTCCTGGATACCCTCTTCGGTAATGATTGTGCTATACAATTCATATAATCTAACATGCAGGGCATAGGAGACGAGACAGACTTCTCCTGAGAAGGAGAGCGGGAAAATCAATGCAACTGAAGTCTGAGCTGTGCTGAGCCAGCTGAGCAATGATGTATTGCAAACTCAGTCAGCCTCCCCTAACGGTAGAAGATATGACTGATAACAGTGGAAGGAGGTGCAGTAGATGGCTAAGCAGCCTTATGACACATACAGAAAAGACAATATCAAACACACATATTAGGGTTACCTTAGATGCTGCTAATACTGCATCCAGACAAATTATTACCTGCAACCTTATTTTACTGCCCAGTTTAGTTTATAGTGTCCAGGTTATATTCTGAAGAATTTGTTACGCAATCCAGATTTGTAGAGTGCACTATCCCCAGGGATTGTATCCTGGTGCTGAGCTTTGTGAATCTAGGCACACCTAGGGCACAGTGGGACACCTCATAGAGCTAGATCTTTAGCTTCTTGCAGAATTTAAGAAGTGAGGAGGAGGCTCTTGTGTGTAGCAGCAGGTCGTTACACACTTTGGGAGCAATTTAAGAGAAGGCTCGACTGCCGCACCTGATTTTCCATATGCGTGGGATTTGTGCAAGCAGGAGTTTCGACAAGTGGAGTTTCTGGAAGGTTTATGAAAGCAGACCGATTGTTGAGGTATGCTGAGCCAGTGTTATGTAGTGCCTTAAAAGTGTGTTGTGATGAGTTTGAATTGTACTCATTTATAAATGAGGAGCCAGTGCAGCTCCTTCAGGTGTTTTGTGGTGCAAGTGCAATGTAGGAAATTGAGATTGATTCTGGTCACCAAGCTCTTCAGCTGGCTGGTAAGTTTCTGTTGCTGTTGTTGACAGCACTTTAGTTGTTTCCATTTGATGGTAAACACATCTTTAGGACCCAAGTCGAAACCATGTTGGAAAAAATAAAAAAGGATAAGGCAAAAGCCATGGAGGCATTACAGAACTGGTCTCCAAAGTTGGGCTTTCCTTGAGAACAAACATGAGATACAGCAAAATCTGCAACCTGTTTCCAAAGCCCTTTGTACCAGGCCTAGAAGGCTATAACCTTGTATCGCTGGGTGCTTTCCATCATCACCCAATGCTACTGTATGGAATTCCACACCATGGAATATTTCACCATGCTGCCATAGAATCAGCCAAGACCATCTAGAACTCTCAAGTGCAAATATTAGTTAAAGAAAAAACAGACCCTTTCCCTCTGCATCAGTGAGAATATTGTAACTATTTTCTATACTTTCTAATACATAAGAATGATGGGATATTACAGTTAATCTACAACCACTCAGTCGATACAATCGGAGCACTGCAAGATCACAACTAGCCAACACATCTTTGCATTGTTTTGCATTGGACACTACTCAAAATCCTCTGCCTCAATTATGCCTGCCTCTCTATCTTCACTGAGCTTCCCATCAGCACCTCAGGTTTGTGGTAAGTCGAGTTCATTATTAAGTCACAGTCCTATCCCTTAGTCACAACAGCCCCTCAGGTATTTATCAGAAGTCTGACAGGGGTAACACAGAATCTTCAGTGTAACCATTCATCTCTTTCCATACCTGGGCAACTGGAAGCAGTCTCCTTTCTCCCTACCAAGAGGTATATGCCAAAAAACTCTTACATTTGTCCCCAACATAGGCATTTGTTTTTGGGAACCATCTCAGTAACAGTCACAGGAAAAACCTGCCACAGCAACAAAAGGGTGATAACATTTCAAAGGCTGCATTCTCCTTAACAGATATTGGGCCTGATTCTTACCTTGGCGGTCGGCGGAGAGGCGGCGGTTGGACCGCGAACAGACCGGCGGTCCAAAAAATGGCATTCTGATCGCGGCGGTCACCGCCGCGATCGACCGCTACTTCCCCACTCCGACCGCCACGGCGGTCATGACCGACGGGCTGGAGTTCGCACACTCCGGCCCGGCGGTCGACCCAAGACCGCCAACCGTATCATGACCCTGCTTACCGCCGCGGTTTTTGGCGGTCGGGAACCGCCATGCGAACCATGGCGGTAGGCACTATCGGGGCCAGGGAATTCCTTCCCTGGCACTGATAGGGGTCTCCCCCACCCCCCACTGCCCCCCACGAGTCCTCCCCCCACACCCTCCACCCCCCTGCCACCCCCCAGAGGTGGTACAAACCCCCTGCCCCCCCCCCCACCCCGACATGCACATACACGCACCCCGACATGCACGCACCCCCAACATGCACGTATGCACACCCCCTACACACACACATACACAACGGGGGCACATACCCGCACACATACATGCCGACATGCGCACCCGCCGAACTACACACATTGCCCAAAGGCACAGCAGCACCCCCCGCCCGCATGCACGCACTCACACACCCCCTCTACACACCCCCATGCACGCACACATCACACAACACCCCCCCCCACCCCCTCCCCCCCGGACGATCAACTTACCTTGTGCGTTGGTCCTCCGGGAGGCGACGGGAGCCATAGGGACGTGACCGCCAACAGAAGACCGCCAACAGAAGACCGCCACACAGAAATGTGGGTCGTAATTCTGGGGGCGGTGTTCTGCTGGCGTGGCGGTGGAGGTTGACCAGTCTCCACTTTCCCGCCGACCGCCAGTGTGGCTGCTGGCGGTATTCCGGCGGAACGCTCCCAGCGGTCGGAATACGCGCAGCGGCATACCGCCGCGGTCGGCGGTCTTTGCCGCAGCGGTAACTCGGCGGTCTTGCGAAAAGACCGCCAAGGTCAGAATCAGGCCCATTGTGTTCTCTGACAGTGAGGATAAGAATGATACTTTTGGTGGTGATAGTATTTTGCGTTTTGCTACTCCCAAAAATCCAATTGCATGTGCTCCCTCTTCAAGATGTACTTGCAAGAAAATGGTCATAGGTTACTGAGCAGTGGGAAGATCCATTATTGATGGAGCCTAGCACCAACTGCAGTGGCGGAACAAGAACTTATTACTGGACCTGTTGAACCTTGAGCCTCTGCTACAATTTACCATCAACAGTGACACTTCGCTCAAGGAGTGGGGAGCAACCATCAGTTCACATTACCGTTGCTGATAATTCAGTTGGTGCTGCAAGAATTTGGCAACCTCATTAGCAGAAAATCAGTGCTCATTCCCACTGATAACATTACTACAATGTATGCCATTCAGAAACCTGCGGCCATGCTCTTACCACAGTTGTCCAAGCTAATGCAGACAATTTGGCAATGGGCCATTCTTTATCATGTCCTCTGTCTAGTGGGACACCTCTCTAGAGTGGACAATTATTTTATGTACCTGCTCAGCAGGATGTGTAAACAAAGATACAAATGGGCAGTCAACACCCAAGTGCTTCAACAGTACTTCTAGAGTTGGGATTCCTAGAAGTAGACCTGTTTGCCATGTGCGAGAACATAAAATGCAAAACATTAACTTTAGGTGCTCCCACTAACTACCTAGACTGCAAACTTTTAAGGCTGATGAAATATCTTCACGAGGGAACCTATGCAAGGGTCAGGTGGACCCAGGAAGGCGATCTTACATCCTCAATTTCTATTGCTAGAGGGGTTAGATAGGTGTGTGTTTTGCCCCCCATCCTGTTTAGCCTCTATATTAATGGTGCAGTAGATCAACTAACTTGGTGCAGTCATGCTTCCAAGCTAACGTGAGTACCTGTTCCAATCCTCATGTTTGCAGACAATACTTTATTGATATCAAGAACTACAATGGGACTCCAGAATGAACTAGATGCATTTACAATGTTTTGCGAGATGAGGGGGCTTGAGATTAATTCAGATCAAATTAAGTTTATGGCCTTAAATCCACATAAGAAATTTAGACGGAACATTAGTATTGGGGGTGTACCTATTGAACAGGTTAGCCAGCTTGATTATCTGGTGATAAGATTATCTGATAATCTCTCATGGTCAACGTAAATCAAGAAGAGTGCTGTTTCCCTTCAGCAGTGGTCAGTGGCGATCAGAAGGAAAATGAAAAATTCTATGGGAGGGCAAATTTTGCCAGCTATTATGGTATATAAAGCTGCTGCAGCGACAGCTGCAACTTATGGTGCCGAACTTTGGGGGTATTGTAACTCTCAGAATTTGACCTTGGTAGAAAATACTTTCTTACGTTCTTGCTTTATTTACCAGCTAGCCCACCACTTATTCCCCTTATATTCGATTTGGCACTTAACCAGATGCACAAAGTAATTGCCTTGAGACCACTCATATAATGGGTGCACCTCTGGTCCTCTGGTTCCTTATCTGAGTCATTAATACTTTACAGTGTGGTATTAATACTGGATACTGGATCAAAATGGAGGAGGTATGGCGATCTCCCCAGACTATAACAAGAGATGTGATCTTGCGTATAAAGCGATGTTATTGGGAGGCGGTTTTGATTGAGGCATGGCTTAGCCAGATATCAGGCAGCAGAACGTACCGATTTTTAAATCACAAATGCTCACCAGCGATTGAGCACTACATGGATAATATACAACTGGCCCAGTCTAAAAGCCTTTTTATTAATTTTAGATGGGGGATCTTGCCACTGAACTCTTTTACTATGGGTTGGAACAAAGCCAGCTATGTGTCTAACTTTCAATATTACTGTCCGATGCAATTCGAGACCCTCGCCCACTTTGTATTCTTCTGCCCAAGTTATTTAACACCTAGGAGGAAGTGGATCATCCCCCTATGCAGGCTTTTTGGTGTAAGGACTCACAGGGAATCACTTTGCATATTGACAAGTGACTCCAGTGAAAAGGTTGTGTTTGCTGTAATCAGATATTTGCAAAGTGCTTGGTCCGAGACATCTAGGGGGTTTTGCACTCGGGTGGTTCATAACCTTTTACCGTGACTGCTGGCTGGAATTGTGCTTTATTGGAGTCTGAGGATGATACCAGACAGTGATGGACTCATCAGAGAAACTGCCTGTGAGGCCCTACCTACTTAGTGATATTATGGACTTTGATTTTAACCATGTTTTATGTATTTGAAATATGCTTTTTATGAACAGTATGCATTTATTTGGTTTGTGTATTGCTTTTATGGCTTTCAGCCGAAATAAAGCTAAATTATTATTATATTATATTGCCATAATCAAGTCTGGAAGTTACAATAGTATGGACAATGGTCTCTAAATGGTATTCTTGGACTAAATGCAAGACTTGAGTTTAGCAATGTAAAGAAAAAAAATGGCCTGACTTTGAGGTTCAAAGAAAGATCAATATCAAATTTGATACCTAAAATTCTTACTGATAAGGTGAGACTGGGGGAGGAAACAAGCTCATCTGGCCACCATCTGCTGGAATCTGGAGCGGACTTTCTCCCTCCCCCCCCCCAAACAATATTTTTTGTTTTTTCCGAATTTCATTAATTTCATTTGAGACAATTATTGTCCATTTACTCAACCACTTCTTTGAAACACTGCTTGAACAAAGTCAATGCATTCTTGTTGTTCTTCTGAAAAGACAGTCAGAGTTGAGTGTCATCAGCATATGAGATCACTCATAAGCTCCAAGATTCAATGAGGCTAGCCAAAGACACCAAATATAAATTAAAGAGGGTAGGACTCAATAGTTTGCTGTGGGACTCCATAACAAAGCGATTTTGCAATAGATGTAAGTGTCAGAAAGTAAATGCCAGTGTTCTATCTTCAAGGAAAGATTTCAACCAAGCCAAGGCGTGACCTGAACTGAATGAGAGACCACATGAAATGCAGGTAACAGGTTGAGTAGGGCCACCATAGCCCAGAAGTACTAGTCAAGATTGTCTTTAATAAATTCTGTGACTTCTAACAGAGCAGATTCAATACTAAAATTCGGACGAAATCTGGATCGAGAGTCATGCATGAGATGGTTGGATTCCAAAAATGGGTTAGTTGCTTGCTGTTAATTATTTTCTCTCGCATCATTTACACAGCTTGCAAAAGTGAAATTAGTCTAAAATCACATGGTGTTTGGGTCAGCTTTTGGCTTTTTTAATATTGGAAGCAGAAGTGCTTGTTTCCAGCTCCTGGCAACCGTAGCCAACTCTAAGGAATTTTTCATTACATTATTTAATATAGGATTGACAGATCTGGATACTAGATTTAAGTTGATAGCGGGGGCATTGGTCAAGAGAGGATCCAGATTTACAGTTGGCAGGTTCTTTAGGTAAATCTTAAGGTAAATCCTCAAGATACAAAGGTGTAAATGTGAATAACAAAGGTCCAGAGGGAGAGCTTGAGGCATAGAGGCTAACAGTTGCACCTTGTCCTGAGAATTGAGCAAATATTGTTTGTTTTCTTATAAAAGAAGTCAGAAAGATTGTCACATAGTTTGGATGAAGGAGTGATTTTATTTTCGAGACAGTGGGAGATAGAAAAGAACCGATAATACTAAAAGGTTACAGGGCATATTAGAAGCGGATGAAATTTGATGTGAGATGTATTCACTGTGTGTCTTGCTTATAGATTTGCAAAACGTCTTTAACATATCCTTATAGTTCAGTTTTGCATCCTCTTCATATGATCTTCTCCATTTTAGCTCTAATAATTCACAAAAACGTTTTTCCTCTTAGGGGAATAGAGTGAAAGACCTCAACCATTCGAATTTTAAAGATTTTGTGCCAGGCTCTTGAGAGTTTTTGTGTCACTTCCTGAAATCTTTGATTTGTCAGTCTAGTAAAGAAACCAAAAATAGGCAGACCAAACAATTTTAAGAGCAGCTTTAAATTGAAAATTGAAAAGGTTGGAAAAAATAAGATCCCAAGTGTGGTCAGCTGTATGAGTAGAGCCAGACTCTAATTATTTTAAATTGACACCTTCTAATAATGCCTTAAATTAATTGGCTGCAGTACAATTCCGATATTTTATATGCAAGCTAAAATTACCTGGTACCATGAATTTAGAATGATAAAGAGATATTGTCCAATTACATTAGCAAACTATTGTAGGGAACCAGTATTGCAGTCTGGAGGTCTATAAATTGGGGCACTTAATAGAGAGAAATATGGAGGCAGTTTCATTGTAAAGATCTGCTCTTCATTATTTCTAATTACACTGATTTATGAAGTAGAATATGTAAAATTAGATCTATTTTACTTACAACAATTTCACCTCCCACTTTGCCCTCCCGGCTTAGGTGTTGTATTAGAAAACAAGGGGTGTTGCTTGTACAATACCTGGTGTAGATGTATCCTTCAACAAGGTTCCAGTTAGGAACATAAAGTCACACTTATCTTCAAGAAGTAAGTTATAGATAGTTAAGGCATGTTTGGGGAAGGATCGATAATTGATGAGAAGTTGAAAAAGAAACAGCCATAGAAGCAGCATAGTTAAATACACTATTATTCAAGGTATTGGTGTTAATTATAGATGTATATGACGTGTGCTGACTAGAAGCATGGGCATCAAGAGTGGATTTACAGGCTGTACGGGTGTACATATGGCCGTCACCAAAATCCAAATTACATTTGATTTGTGTATTACAATCATTTCTTCCCTGGAAAAGACCTGAAAAGGGAAGTTCGGCCAGGTCACAGCAGCTTGGCTGGCGCAGAAGGTGATCTGGGCACGGACAGGTGTAGACAGGGTAGCCTTTGGCACCCCATCAGCATGCCCACTGCGCACGTCTGCTGCACGTTTGTGTCATGGTCCTGCTTTTATCCCCAAGAGATTGCTCTGATGTTGAGCAGGCTACAACCACTAGAACACCACTAAAACAAAATGGCACCTCTGTGGTGAAAAGTTCTCAAAATGTGTAAAAGACAAATGTTCCTGCCGAAAATAAAGTTAAAAATGCCATTCACCTCTCCTCCAACCCCTTTTAACAGATTTCCTCGAACAATTAAAAGGTATAAAAACATTTAGCTGTTCAAACATGCAATTACCAGGCAATTCAGCCACTGCACATCTGTGCCATGGCCCTCTTTTAATGCTCAAAAGACCTCTCTGACATTGAGCAGGCTCCAACCACTAGAGCACAATGAAAACAAAATGGCACCTCTGTGGTGGAAGGTTAGGCCAGAAGGCCTGTGAAAACTCATACAAACATTAACTCCCATTGTAGACAGTCACATTCAACTTGATAATGCACAAATTATTCTAAGCTGTAAGTGATTAGCGCTCACCTCATTATGCACACTTGTAATGCAACAGTATTAAGCAATTATATCGCATCTCTACTGACATTTTTTCAAAAAGCCCCTCTTTAGCCTAATCATCCAAGTTTTCTGTGTGGCCTTTAGCAAGCTTTTCTCAGTGGTCTTTACAGTGAGCCTTCTACAATTAAAGGTCAAGTTATCTTACAAATGTTTTCTTAACAGGTATTCGTCCCTGGAATTCTAGGTTCATCACTGATCTTGAAATTATCTCCAAGATCAGTGCCCCAAATACCCTACCGAGATAAATAATGGTCAAGGGAAACTCCTGCCAATCGTTTTGGCAGGTCTCAAGTGTGCCACAGAAATTATTTTGTGTCTGGTGGTTGCATAATGTACTGTTTGGAATAAGGATAGTCACTGAGGAGGGTCGCTTACATTTCAAGGCCTTCTATAAACGTCCTCTGTCACCAGATGGAATCGGACTGCTCTGCAATGTAAAGCGCTGCTGCCCCTGCTGTAGTTCCGCATTGATTGATGTTGTGCAGTGGGTTTGGTTTACTTTCATTGTCCCCCCCCACCAACCTCTCTTGATACAAAAAAGGGCTCCAGATGGCCATCACAGTACCCATATAGGACAATGATTCACAAGGTGCCCTTTTAGAAACCCAAATGTTTTAGGCCACACAGTTTTTGAGTACTTCACTCCAGCTGACCACACCCCTTCTGTCATTGTGCCTTCAGCATCATGTCCAGAACTGGCCTAGAGCAAGAATGTGGGAGAGCAGCAACAGACTCTTCCCTCCCTCCCCTTGATTTGATGCGGTAGGGGTAATAGACCCACAGGTCCTGCAGATTCAGAAGTTGCAGGAAGACACTATTTGATATTTATTGCACTTAAGAAAAGGCAAGGCTAACTTTTTTTCTGTAAGGGTACTGTAAGAGATTGAGTTGTTGGTTGACTGGGGTGTGAGCCCTGGTCAAGCTGCAACCACAATCCTTGTCGGGGTAAGAGACAAGTCAACCCTAAATTAACCTGTGCTCAACCCTCTGGTAGCCTGGCACAGAGCAGTCAGGCTTAGTTAAGAAGCATTGCTTAAAGTAGTTGTGCAACACTTCTATCAGTAATAAAGTGAAAACACCACACAAAAAGGATCCCACACCACATTTTTAATAAATAAAACCAGACCAAAATGAAAAAAAACACTTATGAGTAGAACTGGAGATAAGCAATTCTAAATATTTCAGGGAAAATAGCACCCAAGAGCACAAAGCTTCAACTGTGGGTATCTGGTTGCGTAGGACTTGGACCACCTCAAGTTCAGGCCAACCGGGGTGCATGAGCCATCTAAAGGCACTCACTTAGCCCAGCTGCACAAAGCACCTTAAACCTGGTTGGTAGAGCATTGCAAGGGTCCACGGCGAAGATAAGTTGTGCAGCCAAAGCAATGCTTTGATTGCAAGATGCTGAGATGCAAGGATCCCATCAAAGAGAGCTTGTGATACGAAGTCCAACGCTGAGGATTTTTTGCACAGTCTGGCCCAGGCGTCAGTTCCTAGGAGCTGCAATGCGGAGTCTGGTGACATTGTTGAAGCTGCCATCGAGGGATGCGAGGGCCTGCGCTGAGGGTGCATGACGCAGTGGTGGTTCTGATGATATGGTGGGCTGCAATGGAGGTCTTTGCAACAGAGGAGAGCCAAGCCAGTGGCGGCAATGTGTCAGTTCTGCTCTGAGCTGCGCCACACAGCAGTAGAGATCCATTTGTTCCGCTGGGTCCACAAATGCTGACAGAGAATCGTAACTCCATTTCCAAGGGTCCAGACTTCTGTGTTACCACTTGGCAGGGTAGACTCCCAGATAGCTGAGTTCAGGTGCTGGAGTTGCGGTTTTTGGAGCCTTCTGCCTTGAGGCTCAAGTCAGGAGGCCAGCCAACTAGCCTTTGGAGCCACTCTGGGTCCTAGACTCAACAGATTGAGGTCCCGTCCTTCTCACCCAGGCAAGAGGGCAGCAGTCCTTCAGAGCAGCTGTCCAGCAGAGTGGCATTCCCTTCAGCAGCTCAGCAGTTCATCTTCCTGGTACAGTATCTACAGGTCCTGAAGTGTACTGAAGAGTTAGTGGCTGAGGTCCAATATTTATACCCAGTTCTGCCTTTGAAGTGGAAGAAGCCTCTAGAGGAAAGACTTAAGTGCACAGGTGCCCTGCCTTCTTTGCCCCCGCCCCAGACTAACTACAGGGAGTATGCAGTCCTTTGTATGGATACAGGACATAGCCTGTTCAAGTGTAAGAGTGGGGCTGGGTCCAGCTCCACAATCGCATCCTGCCTGTGAAGGCCCATCTAGGGACAACTAAGCTCCCTATCCTGTGCCTCCATTTAGGAGTAATACACAGACCCCAACTGCCAACTACACTATAGGAAAGTGCCCTCTTTCTTGGCATGGTTACCCCCATTTTCTGCATGTTATCAGTGTGCTTGACTGTGTTCATTGGGATCCTGCTAACCAGGACCCCAGTGAATATGCGCTCTCCTCTACATCTGGTTGCTAGTAACCTTTTCTTCCCACAATTGGCATACTGCCCCCCCCATATAAGTTCCTAGTATATGGTACCTAGGTACCAAGAGCATTGGGGTTCCAGGGGATTCCTATGGGCTGCAGCAGTTATTCTGCCACCCATAGGGAGCCCATGCAAAGGGTTCTGCAGGCCTGCCATTGCAGTCTGCGTGAACCGGATGCACGCGCCCGGTTTCACTGCAGGTCACTGCACCAGGTCACTAAATCACCCCTATGGTAGGCCCTCTCAGCCCAGAGGGCAGGGAGCAGGTACCTGTGTGTGAGGGCACCCCTGCACTAGCAGAGGTGCCCCCACAAACTCCAGCACCGTGTTACTGGACTGTGAGTGCGGGGACCCCATTTTATATGTGTACTGGACATAGGTCACTACCTATGTCCCTCTACATAATTGTAACTCCGAATCTGGGCATGTTTGAAATCAAACCTGTTGGAATCATACCCCAATACTGTTGCAAGTATTGAAAGTATGAGTCCATGCATTCCGGGGGCTCCTTAGAGAACCCCCAGCATTGTTACCACCAGTCTTACAGGGGTTTCCGGAAGCCCAGCTGCTGCCACCCCTCAGACAGGTTTCTGCCCTCCTGCCGCGTGATCTGATCAAGCCCAGGAAGGCAGAACAAAGGATTTCCTTTGGGAGAGGGAGGTAACACTCTCTCCCTTTGGAAATAGGTGTGACTGGCTTGGGAGGGGTAGCCTCCCTAAGCCACTGGTTTGCTTTGAAGGGCACATTTGGTGCCCTCCGTGCATAAACCAGTCCACACCAGTTCAGGGGCTCCCAGTCACTGTTCTCACGCGAAACTGGACAATGGAAAGGGGAGTGACCACTCCCCTGTCCATCACAACTCCAGGGGTGGTGCCCAGAGCTCCTCCAGAGGGTCCCTGGGTTCTGCCATCTTGATTCCAAGGTTGGCAGGGAACTCTGGGAGCATCTGAGTGGCCATGCCAGGCAGGTGATGTCCGAGGCACCCTCTGATAAGTGGTTAGGCGACCAAGCCCTCTCGTTGGGCTGTATAGGGTCTTCCTCTGGGGTGGGGCCTCAAATTTGGCTTGCAAGATTCCAGCAGCACTCCTCTGCAACCTCTGCTTCAACTTCTGCCCTCCGGAACCGCTACTGAACCCTCCAGGAACCTACAAGTTGCAGATCAACAAGGAAGAGTCTTCTGCAACATTGTATCCAGAATTCCTGACAGCTTTGCAACATTTCCCCGGCTGTGCATCCTCCGAAAACTGCAACTCTTCTGCCTGCACAAGAAGAAGGAATCTCCCTTGGGGTGAAGACATCACTTCCCTGCATCCGCAGGTACCTGATTGCAATGACGACCGGCTGCATGGATCTCCCCTCATCCTGAGTGGTGTGGATCCTGCATCACAGTGGTGGTCCAGAGAGTTACCCTTGGTCCTCCCTACCAGCTGTCGCACTTTGGTGCAAGACAGCACCCCTGTGCACTGCGTCCTTTGCAGCTACCAAGGCCTGTTTGCTTCACCTCCAAGGTGAACTTCAGGCAACATGTAGCTACAGCCCCCAGCACTCCCTCCTGCAACTCATGGGCCTCTGTGTAGTCATTCGGTGATGTGGGAACTTCTTTGGTGCTGTGTGGGCTGCTTCGGCGACTTGTGTCCCTGCCACGTGGGACAGATATGGGTGCTGCCTCTGCTCCTGTGGGTCTTCTGTGACGCAGAGAGTCCCCTGTTTCTCCCCCTGCTGGGTATAGTCCTCCTGGACCTTGCTGGTTCCTGGCAGTGCCTCTTTTCCTGGAACCACGATTTTGCCTTTGCCAAGGCTTGTTAGTGGAAATCCTTCATCCACACCCATCTGAAAACCAGCTTCCAGCATGGGACACCTTTTGCATGCATCAGGAACTCTTCTCCAGGTGCAGTGCTGACTTGTCTTTCTTTTTCATGGACCAACTCCAAAAGGTACCTCTGGGTGGGTAGTATCTCCTACTCCCCCTGGACACCACAGACACTTCTGGACTTGGTCCCCTCTCTCCACAGGTCTCCATCTTCGGCAATCCACTGCTGATTTCTTGCAGGCTGTTCTGGGAGTCTTTGTTTTCTTCTTTTCATCCTTTGGGGTGGTTCTGGGGAAATCAAGTGTTTTACCCCTGCATTCCTGGTCACTGGGGGTACTGTATTACTTACCTGTGTGGTTTCTTAGTACTCCCAGCTCCCCTTTACACGATTTACTTAACTAGGGGGGGGGGGCCTGTGTTCACATTCCACTTTCTTAGTATGTGGTTTGGGTTCCCCCTAGGGCCACCGTTGCTTATTGCTATTTTACAATTGTTTTCCAACCTTTTTATGCCTCTTACTGTTTTTATATATATATTTTTATATATATATAATCAAAACAAATCACTTTCAGGGTTAGTGACGCATAATTTATGCAAAAAAGAATCGACAACTCTGTGTAGTTCCCAGGTTTAGGTGGAGAGCAGCTCTAGTAAGGAGCACTCTGCAACACCAGCGACACTCTAGATTTGCTCACCTCAAATGTCTGTTTATGTAGCAAAGTTTTTAAGCATAGGATTAGCACAGTGCTATCCATGCCGAGTTAGATAGTGACAAAGTCTTTTGCCGTTTGTACAGCAAAGTCTTTAAGCATAGGTTCGACACAGTGTCAACCTTGCCGAGCTGTAAAATGACAAAAGCCATTTACCACTCCAGGCACAGTATTACAGCTTTCGACTGGTAAAATACCGTCCAAGCCAACCTGGAATGAGTAAAAGCAACCCTGGACACGTGTTTCGCTCTCATTAGAGCTCATCAGAGACGTTTAGCTTTGTCCAGACACAAGGGAGCATCCAGTATAAGTCAAAACAAATCCCTTTCAGGGTGAGAGTGATGCATAAATTATGCAAAAAAGAATAGAGAACTCTGGGTAGTTCCCAAGTTCAGGTGGAGAGCAGCTCTAGTAAGGAGCACTCTGCAACACCAGCAACACTCTAGATTTGCACCTCAAATGTCTGTTTATCTAGCAAAGTTTTCAAGCATAGGATTAGCATATTGGAGGGTTTCCTCTAGTCTTTTCTGATATTGTGTTCCTAAAATAAGGTACCTTTATTTTTGTACAACCAAATGTTTTCTTTCTTGTGTGTAAGTACTGTGTGACTGTAGTGATATTACATGAGCTTTGCTTGTCTCCTAGATATGCCTTGGCTGCTCTCCATAACTACCTCTAGAGAGCCTGGCTTCTAGACACCACACACCAGGCCAGCTTCCTGCATACACCCAGTAATTTGTCCTAGAGACAGGCTGCAGGCACATAATAATTAAGGCAGGAAAATGCCAACGTTATAAAAGTGGCATTTTCAAAACTGTAATATAAAATCCAACTTCACCATAAGTTAGGATTTTCCATTACAATTCCAAAAACATCCAACAGGAATGAGTTGCCTGTTCCCATTTGGAAGTTACAGCTTATTACATGTTATGAGGTAACAACTGTGTTATCATTTGGGAGAGGTAGACCTTGCAGTAGGGAAAAACAAATTTAAGAGGTTTTCTTTACCAGGGCATGTAAAACTAAAAATTACGTGCTCCTCCTTTTTAAATACAGTTGTCCCTGACCTCTGGGTATCAAGGCCCATCCTTGGAGTTCCATATGTATTTAAAAGGAAGGTTTGGGCCTGGCAAAATAGACCTGAGACATGGTTCAAGTGCTACTTTAGAGGTTCACACAACCAGTGTGCCAGGCCTACTAGTAGCATTTTGTTTACAGGCCCTGGGCACAGGTGGTGCACTTTGCTAGGGACCTCAAGTCTTTTAAATATGCTAATTGGATGTGTAGGAAGCTGGCTCTGTATATACTATATCAAAATGAGATATATTTTGCACAGGGTCCAGGATTCCCGCAATAATAGAAAATACTAATGCTCTATTTGTGGTATTGTGGTCAAGCAGTTAGGCTTATCAGAGAGTAGTGTTAAATATTTGTTGTACACACGCAAGCAATAAGTAAAAACACAAACTCAATGACTTAACTCCAGACGAGTAGGTTTTTATATAGAAAAATATTATTTGGGGTGGCTGGGTGCAGTGTGCAAACAGGATGTCGGGTTCTCAATAGAACTCTATGGAGGGACATGGGGGGTCCTTTAGACGCTGCAGGCAGGTCACAGGGTGCTTCTCGGGCAAGCCACTGACTGGGCAAGGGTGAGGGCCGCCTGCTAGTTGTTGCTGCACTGGTGGTCAGTTTCTCTCGGGCCTGGGGGCTGTGGGTACAGTGCTTCTCCAGGTGATGGATATCTTTGTCCCGGGCAGTAGCGGTCAGGGCAGTCCTAGGGATTCCCTCTGCAGGCATCGTCGTGGAGGTTTGGAGAGGTCAGCCCAGGGTGGACACATAGTCAGAATCGCCTGGGGATCCTCTTTGGCTAGTTGGTTTCTCGGGACACATGCCAGGGACGTAGGGTGTACAGAAGTTGGGGACTCACGCCTTTGGAGTCAGGTGGGAGTCCTTTAAAGATGGTTTCTTGGTCTTCTTGTTGGTCCGGTCCGCTGTCCATTGGAGTTTCTTGGTCCTCGGTGATGAAGGCAGTCCCCTGGAGGCTTTTCAGGAGTCGCTGGTCTTGCAGAACACGTTGCTTATTCTTTTGCAGCTTTTTAAAGCAGGAGACGGGCTGGTAGGGCTGGGAACAAGTCAGTTGTTTCCTTCTCTTCTTTGTGGGCTTTTGGGCGCAGCAGTCCTTCTTTCTTGAGGTCGTCAGGAAATTTGAAGAACTGGGTTCAGGGTCACCCCTAAATACTAAATTTAGGGGTGTGTTTAGGGTCAGGGGGTAGTAGCCAATGGATACTGTTCCTGAGGGTGGCTACACCCTCCTTGTGCCCACTCCCTCTGGGGAGGGGGCCACATCCCTATCCCTATTGGTCCTAATCCTCCAAAGCAAGATGGAGGATTCCTCATGTAGGGGGTCACTTCAGCTCTGGACACCTTAGGGGTGGTCCTGGCTGAGGGGATGACTCCTCCTTGTTTTTCTCATTTTCCTTCTGGACTTGCCACCAAAAGTGGCGACTTGTCCGGTGGGGGGCGGGCATCTCCACTGGCTGGAGTGCTTTGGGGCACTGTAGCACCAGGCTTGAGCCTTTGAGGCTCACTGCCAGGTGTTACAGCTCCTGCAGCAGGAGGTGTGAAGCACCTCCACCCAGGACAGGCTTTGTTTCTGACCACAGAGTGCACAAAGCCACTCACCCTATGTGGTCAGAAACTCGTCTAGAAGTAGCAGGCTGGCATAGACGTTACATAGCCTTACACTAGCAGTAGGGTTAACTTACAGGTGGCATCTCTAAGATGCCCTTTGTGTTCATTTTTCAATAAATCCCACTCTGGCATCAGTGTGGGTTTATTGTGCTGAGAAGTTTGATAACAAACCTCCAAGTATTCAGTGTAGCCATTATGGTGCTGTGGGGTTCGTAATGACACTCCCAGACCATATACTCAGTATGGCTACCCTGCACTTACAATGTCTAAGGAATTGACTTAGACACTGTAGGGGCATAGTGCTAATACAGCTATGCCCTCATCTGTGGTATAGTGCACCCTGCCTTAGGGCTATAAGGCCTGCTAGAGAGGTAACTTACCTATGCCACAGGCCGGGGTTGGTGGACATGGCTCTCTGAGGGGAGTGTCATGTCGACTTTGTCTTTTCTCCCCACTAGCACACCCAAGCTGCAAGGCAGTGTGCATGTACTGAGCTACGGGTCCCATTTGGTGGCATAATACATACTGCAGCCATTAGGGACCTTCCCTAGCCACAGGACCCTTGGTACAAGGGCTACCTTTTCACAAGGGACTTAACTGTGTTCCAGGGCTGTGCAAATTGTGGAACCAAAGGTACAGTTTTAGGGAAAGAACACAGACGCTGGGGCCTGGTTAGCAGGGTCCCAGCACACTTCCAATCAAAGCTGGCATCAACACTAAGCAAAAGGTGGGGGGTGACCATGCCAACAGTGGCATTTTCCTACAGGATGTAACACAGTGTTACCATGTTTTGAGCAGAGAGCACAAGCCCATTAGCACTGGTTAGCAATGGTAAAGTGTACATATTCCTAAAGCAAGCAAAAATGATTCGGCCAAACTGGAGGGCTAAAGGTTAGGAGGAAACGATGCCAAGGATTACAGGTCAAACAGGTACACAAAGCCCTTAGCTGCTTATTTACAGAATAGGGAACACCACCCTACCTTTTAAATCTCAGATCCTAAAGCTTTTATGGAAGGGGTAAAAAGAGTTATCCTGTGGGAGCCTAACCCCAGTAATTTCCTAAACCCCAGTAGCCACCCTAGCACAGTGTTTACCTTGGGCAATTCGGCTCCAGGATTTCTCGTTGATCTAGCAGGAGGAAACACCCCTATCTTTCAGTCTATCAATTATTCCGCTGAGTAGAATCTGAAATTAGAAACCGAGACCACTCAAAATCATGAGTTCTAGGTCAGAATTGACTTTAAAAGATTCTATGCACCATATTAATTGAACGATACAGGAAAAAATGCATTGCTTGCCATAAAGGCTCAGATACAGTATACATAACTACAGTCTCATCATAAAAATCCTTAGTTCAGCAATTTAATGTCTCCAAATACTAGGTATGAAACTCATAAAGAGTACTGACATCATCCTAAGTGAGTAAAAGGAAGTCTCAAAATAACCAGACTGATTCTAAGGGGGAAAAGAAGATGCTGCCCCCAGTCCTTCAACTCCAGGAGCGTTTATGCACAATCTGAGTATAGCAGCTAGCAAAACCACAATTTCAGCATCTTATGATCATGGTTAGATTACATTGACAAATCAAAATCATCTTATTAATGAATCCATCTGAGGACAAACCCATTTCTTAAGGTAAGAGAAATCTTCTGCTTGCTTCCTCAGTCACTGCACTCCGGAGATGGACCTCATAATATGAAACATTTCTCAAACAATAGCTCATATCCCAGTGAATATACCAGTGAGCTGGTTTAAAGAATTAGATGCGCTCCTCAGGGAGCTCCTATGGGACGGGAGCTGACAGCGAACATCTCTTAATCTCAGCTGCCCCACTGATGGAGGTGGATTGGGAGTACGGATTTTGAATTATATTACCTGTCGAGCCAGCTTCAGTGGGTAGCCAGATGGCCCGTGGGCGGGAATCGGTTATACTTGACCACAGACCGGGGCCATGTCAGAGTAGATCTGTTTCTAGAGCGGATGCTCAGCCCCCAGATCACCCTACCGGCACGAAATGGCGTGCTGACAGTGGCCCTGTCCTGCTGGAGATGGTGCCTGAGATGTACGGGTGTGACTGTTGCCTACTACCCTGAAATACAACTGACGGGGATACCCTTGGGGACATCGACTCACAATTTCTTGAGGAGCCAAATGAGGACCTAGATCTGGGCAGGGTTGACGACACTGGGGGATTGTTTCCGGGAAGGGGTCCTATGGCCATTCATGGATTTGGTTGAGGAGAGTGCAGTCCCAGGGGGGCAACTTCTCTTGTACCAGACGCTGACGCATGCTATAAGGGGACTCTGGCTCACAGTGAACGCAGAACCAGAGGTGCATAAAATACTCCAACTCTTATTGACAATGGGAGAGGGTGCCCATTCGGTGACCAGGCTCTATAGAGCCCATAGCGAGATGACCCTGAAGTCTTTGCAGGCATTAAGAGTGAAATGGAAAGGGACACTGGGCAAGGAGATAATGGGCACAGAGTGGCAGAAAGTGCTGGCAAACCCTGTAGGGCATCGCATAACACACGTCTCCGCTACATCCAATATAATTATATACACAGAACATATCTCACTCCACATAGACTCAGGGTAATATATGGTGGCGAACCCAGGGAATTCCCCAGGTGCAATACTTTAGATTCAGATTTTGACCACATGACATGGGGGTGACCCGAGATACAACGGTGCTGGCAGGGGGCATTGGGAGCTTTGTGGAGGGTCCTAGACGAGCGGCTGGAGCTGGATCCTTCCCTCTGCCTACTGAGGCTATACTCCAGACCCACCTCTAGGAAGGTTGGCAGCAGGTTCTTGGACCTAGCCGTGGTGCTGCTCAGGTGTCAGATTGCCATGGCCTGGAAATCACCTACGGGCCCGGACCTGGTGGACTGGAGACAAGATGTATCAGTCTGGGCACAGGCTGAGCTGCTTACGCTGTGGAGAGAGGAGGCTCGGGGAGTGCATGCAAGTCCTATTGCTCCCTCGTGGGCCGGGGTGCTGGAGGCATGAGAGACACAGAGACGGGGGTAGGTGGGGACCTGGAAGCCGAGGAGGTTGTGCCTTGCTAGAAGTGGGCTCCATCCCTAAATTGATGGAATATAGGGGAAGTGATGTAACCCATGTCATTAAGCAGAGATCACTTGGTGTGCATTACTGGAGGTAGATGGACAGGGGCCACAGCTTTGACATCACAACATCTATACTGCCTCAACCAGTAAACCCTAGACAACATCTATAGCCAGTCGGGGGGAACTGTACTCCTCTACTGGGGAGAGATAGGGGTCTCTGTAAGGATACTGATCTCCCAACTCAGATATCCCGGCTAGTCTTGAATACCTCATTTACACCACAGCATGGAACAGCCTCTCCAGCGCATTGTTGAATGTTGCCTTTTGTTGTGTTAATGGTGTGAATGGTAATATTAAGGATGATAGTGCATGACTACTAACTAAAGTGGGGTAGTTGTTGCAAGACTATGCGAATGAAGATTTATATACTGAATATACTGGATGCCATCAGTAAACCCAGAGGGGTCGCGATAGAACTGTAATAACATTGATCGGGACCAGCTGAAATGTCGGAACTTTCGCATTTACCATGCAACAGGAGATACTACTCCAATCCAAGAGTTGTACATAATTTGCAAAATACCAATTAACGAAGTTTGAAAAAAAAACTCATCAGAATTTCCAGCAGAAAACCTTCAGTATGATTTATCATGTACACCTTAAAAGTTTAATTCACAATACATGTTTCTAATACATTGTCCTTTTGTGTCCTAGCATTCTGTGCTCCATGGAAACTGTGGAAAAACTTGCAGTGGGCCACTGATTGGTAGGGGCGATGAGCAGGACATCGGAAACTGCATCCATATTAAATGAATGGTATCTCACATGAAAATGTGGCATAAGTACACAACATTAATAATCACACTTCTAAGCAAAGTAATAAAATCATTTTAAGTGCAGCATCATTAGTTCATCAGTTACAACCAGATATGTCATGAAAATCATTAATTAGCAAAAATATGTTGCATCTGAAATTGCACATTAAAAAAAAAACTTGTACTACCTCACTAGGAACACCACTGCCCCCTTCATGGGACCTGAAATTTAAACTCACTCAGCTTATAAGAGCCCCATTTGAGACACTACACACTTGTCCACTATAGTTCCTCTCCTGGAAAGTGGAGTCCCCATTGTGATCACTTCCCTCCATAGTATATGTGAACTTTAAACTCTAAGAATTGAGGGCTCATTTATCCAAGTGCATAAAGACTGGCTTATCCTCATAACACACTGTTGTTTTCTGTCAAATTCTATCTCACCTAATCAAACCATTGATTAACTCTTTTTTTCCAACAATGGTCAGTTAAAGAACCAGCTTTACACACTTTCGTCGTTAAAAGAGCCCTTATGTAGTACATTGTTCTTTCCAAATCTATTTGGATACCAAAACGCTCTTTGCCCCTGTTCACCAACCTCAGTTTTGGAAAACCAGTTTCGAAGACCAGCCTTTTCATGTAGATTGTCGAATACATTCAGATATGTTAAGCCAGCACTCTTTGCCTAGGACAGAGACTGCTTGTAGGAAGGAAGCCACACCGGCTTTCCTAAGCAACACATCGCCCTCAGCCATCTGTAAAGTTACAACATGATCTGCTTTTCGCACATTCAGTAAGAATTACAGTGGGGACATTCATGCCCGAAGGGAGCCCAAATTGCACATAGTGTAACTTCTAATTTTGTTCTGAACATCTTTCATTACCTCTTTAGGGAAATGGGTACTATTTTTCAGTCTGTTCTGAGCATGAGATATACAACCGCACATGCAGCAAACGAGAAACATTGCTTACCTGTAAAATCTGGTTTCCTGCTTGTGGAGCTCTAGGTTCATGTGCTCTCCCATATTCCTGGATGTAAGCTTTCAATAGGACTTTTGACTTTACAGCTTTGCATCTCTACGCTCACTTGTTCTCACCAGCAGTATATAACAATCTATGACAGTATATGTTCTGGTGCATTGTGAGCTTCTAGGGAGGTGGTATGGGTCACCTTGAAACAGAAACCTCTTCTTCAAGGACAAACAACTTGCAACTTCCACACCAACAGTCCAAGGCAAGAGTGTGCTCAGCATGTTATCTACACCACTACAAGCTATTGTTACAGGTAAGTAGTATTTTCCATACATAGGTTTCTTTCCAAACCAAGTTTTTAGGAAAGATTTTGAATATTTTTCCACTGCAAGAAAGCTCAAATATCTACCTAGGAAATCACTGTTACATTGTGCGATGGGTTGGGAGGGATTTCCTACTGAGATTCATGTAACATTTTTATCAGTTAGATGAATTACGATAAATACGTTTTAGGGCCCATGCTGCCTGAATAGTTTTTAATCAACTCAAAATTGCCACCATATATTTCAATGAACACAATTAACATATTTGCAAAGTTAACATACTTTGTATGACCTGCTTAGTTCCGGTTGCCTTCTGAGATTTTCTTTAATACTTTGCAGTCTGACTCGATTGTTCATGCTTCAGCCATGGGAAATCAAAACGGGGTGTTCACTTGTTATAGGCCTTTTCAACTCTTGAACAATAGACTGCAAGGGAAAGATTGAGAGAGCTCACAGGAAGACTAGGAGAGAGCAAGGGGAAGCAGATAAATGTGTCGGCCATACCTTTCCTTTATCCGTTCTGCTGAAACCGTCCGTTTTAAGATACCACCCGTTACCGAAGGGGAGACAACTATTTGAATGCTCTCTGCCAGATAATTCTCTTTAGTTTTGATTGATTGATCGATTAATTGAACTCTCGTTGGTAAAACGCCACCATTGAGAAATAAATTCACACCGGCCGGAGCTGCATTCCCATTGGGATGTCACTGTAAGAAAATAGGGTATTCAAAAGTGTTGGAAGCTTACAATGTAAATTGGATGAGGTCTGAGGTAGTCTGAAGTGCCAGAATCAAAAATGGCACCCCGCTACCTGGAGTGTTTTATAGGAGATGCAAAAACACAGTATATTTTGAAAATACGCACCAGGCACCCTAGACAGTTTGAAAATGAACGTATGACTGCCAGGTCATTCAGCTGTCACACTTTCATATTCAGTCGGTGATTTACTGCTGTTTGTAAAAAAAATTCAGGACTTTAAGAAGCAAAAATGTGAGCTAACGTGGCTGTACTATGATACAAAGTGTCTTTCGCATTTATTTTTCATATTTTTCACGTAGGTTTTCTTCTATTTTTCCATTTAACCATTTGCTATTTGTATTCATTAGGCTGCTCCAGCTACAACAGTTACGTCACCCAGTACAACCCCAGCAAAATCGGTTACTACATCGCCACCTATTGACCTTTTTGCAACGTCGTGCACAACAGGTGCAGCAAGGTGAGTTCTTGCATAGCATGAACTCCTTGAATTAGAACTAAAAACGTTAGTTTATTAGGGACTGTTATGGTGCTTTCTGTTTAAATTATGCAGTGCTTACGTTTTAGCCCATGCGAACAGATAGGTGTACCTGTGTGCTGTTAATGGCTTATTGTGTTTTGTGCAAAATACACAACGGGGGCTTTGGTTAGCTGTATGCTCATGATTGGGCGACTTTCTTGTCTTTCCTACTTAACCGGTTCCTCATTTAATGAGTTTACTCCCTATTCTTGTTTGTCCCACCCAAGTAGAGTTTCAGTCTCAGTGTGTTCTAATTTGAAGGCACGTATCTTTCCACTGCTGATGTTACACTTTGCATTGCATATGAGTTTACTCTCTCCCTCTCTGTCTATTCTCGTCTCTCCTCCCCAGCCTATTTTATTTAAATCCATCTCCTCCATTCCCCCAACATACTATCAGCACCAGCATGCCCTCCAGGCCAGGGCATGCTCTGAGGGCCGGCTGCTGCTGTATCGACAAGCGGCTATTATAAATCATTAACCATTCCAAGGTTGTTTCTCCTACATAGGCACGCATGCCAGGAGGGCATCTTTGAGGCTTTCTATACTTTAAGAATATTTAGATGCTAGCACGTCTGTTTCTAGGTCAACATACCAATTGGCTGAGGTAGGCCTTGCAAACTATGGCTGCATCTACTGGTCAATGAATTTGGCCCTGTTGATACTTTTTTTTAACCGACAATGAGTTTAGTAAGCTCCCATAAATGCTGCTTCATTGCTCCAGAATGCTTGCTCTGCTGTCTTTGATCAGTAAATTAAGTTGTTCCTTTGCATTATGCTTTGTAGTGCAGTATTATCTTCATTTTTGCTTCAGTCTCACTTGGCGTACCTTAGCATACTACATTGTAATTTTTGCTATTAATCCTCCTCAATAATTCTTATAATTGTTTAAATATATATATTGCTAAAGTGGTCAGGTACAGTGCTACACAGTAGAGTGATATAGTTGGCCATATTCTAAAGAACCCTTTCCATCCCCCTGGTAGCCCTACAGTGCCTGCTTGAACAGTAAGCATGTGCATTTGTCTGCACTTGAAGGGATTGGGGTGAAAAGGGCAAGATCTTAACTGGTACTCCTGCCTATACAAACAGAACCAATTTTATTCACGTGGACACCAGCAGGAACCAAAAGATCCTTATCACCAAGCTGAATTCCCTAGGATTGCTTCTTGTCCTTGGGGCTCTACTCTCTGATGACCACACTAAAATTGACCAATATGCTGACATGACACAACTATACTTGAAACATTTCACCAGTATAGACATAAAGAGGTCGATTATGACTTTGGCAGACGGAAAAGCCCGTGCACCGAAGTTCCGACGGGTAGGTTTCTGCCAGTGCAGCTGCCTCCCCGTCTGCCCCATTATGACTTTTCCGCTGGGTCAGCGGGCAGAAACAGTGTTTTGGCCGCTGGCCCAGCAGGAAATGGCCTACAGCATTGTCGCTAGCTCCTAATAGAGCCGGTAGCAATGCTGTAGTGCGTAGGGTGCAGCAGCACCTGTTGCAAAGTTCACTGTCTTCAAGGAAAACAGTAAACTTTGCGATGGGACTGGCCAGCGGGGCCCCTGCGCCACCCATGCTAAGTGTATGGGCAGTGCAGGGTCTCCCTGTACCCTGTCTCCACCAGCAGTTTCATGGTGGTGCTACAGCCATGAAACCACTGGTGGAAAGCTGCCCTGCTGGGTTAGGACCACTAGCACTTCCAGTCTGTCCTGTAGCAGTAAAGGGGAGGTGCTGTCAGCCGAACTGGGGCGCTACAGCTCCGGTCATAATGTGACGGTTGGACCTCTACATTGGCGACGGCCTGACCCCCGTTGTGACCTAGAAAAGAGCTGAAAATTCACGTCTTTAAAGAACATTACATTATGATGCAGTAACTGTCCACTTCTGTACCCAGGACCCAATTACCTCTTTAATCCTCTGTTGACTGTATTTTTGCCTTTGGCCCTCTACAGCACTAAGTTGCCTTTTGGTCATATTACATATAAACATAAATACATACATATTCAGGAACTCTACATTTGGAAGGGTGTATCTGACAACAGCTCAACAGTACAGAATACAAAACCTTTCTAAGAGAAAAAACTAATGTATTGTGTCAGGTTTGTGCATGCACAGATACCTTACTAGTGTATTCTATGGACACTTCAATTTTGCTCACATAACTCTTTTTCGGTGCCAATGTTTACACATATTTTGCTACCACACTGCCCACTTGTTTTTTAAGGTATCGTTCTCTAGCGATGAATATGGGTACCCTTGAAGGAAACTGACTAAGCTAGTTGATAAAATTGGAACACATTACATTTTTAGATATAGTTTGAATTCTGACAAGGGTGGGAAACTGATGGCACAGATTTGTGAGCAACACAGTCAAGGAGACTCCGTTCATTGCCTGGAAGGCGGGGCTTTATTCATATCAAGTCTTTTAGTATGCAGTATTCAAATTAAATGCCTTTTTAGGTTTTGGAGTGAGCATAAATATTGGTTCCTTAGCTGGCTATGCTATCGGACTCAATCTGCATTTCACGGATGAGGGCCAACAAGACCGCAAGGGCAGAGGTTGCTTGTGTTCCCATAGAAAGAGGGATTGTCGCATAGTAGGAATGGTTGAGTTGTGTCCTACTGGACCTAGACCAATTTCATAATGTTTGGTCCCTCTCTGTAGTGACACAATGAACAAGAAATTGAATGAAAAGGTCTACAGACTAAATACAAGTGACTGAGATTAATTCAGGAATTTATGAAGCAATTAATTGATATTGTGCTTTATCCTTTCTACTTCTCCATTGACACTAGATCTGGTGAGGGTAAATGTCTAGGTTCTACAGATTGTTGTGGAATTCTCATGACTTGAAGGGTGAATCGTTGACAGTTTTGAATACCTTGTGGAAACACGTGTGCTCAACAGCTTTTCCAGTGTGTTGAGTGAATTAGCTTAACCTCTAGATCCTGTGAGAATTAATTCATTGTGATCAAGAGACTGATTCCATTCGAGGTGTGTCAAAAGTCAGTTCTATAACCTTTTCCCATGGTTCTATGCTGTGTTCATCTGTGATGATGGTGCTAATTGGTTACAATAATTAGTTACCTGAGAAATGAGACATGAGAAAATGTTATCCAGCTGGGCATGTACCCCGAGAACCAGACCTTTTTTAGATGTGACTTCTCTCAGGCAATATTCACAACTTGTAGGCAGTCATGCTGAGCAGGTGTCAAAAATACTGTCAGTCCTGAGTCCTTATACACATGGTTTCATCGTTCACTAGCCCCACATAATGCTTGTTCCTCCTTGTTACTTTGCTCAGTTGCTACTGCTGGTCTGTGGTAGTTGTACAGATAATCACCTAATTCTCAGCTTTCGACTGCTACTCAGCCATGACCCTGGTGCTGGTGCTTACCTTTTCAATTGATGGAGAACAATAGGGAAGAGATTCCTGGAGTAGTCAGTTATTGCCAAACGAGGATGTCTATTTACAAGCAGCTGAAAATAACACTCCCACAAATTTACTCTGACTTTTTTTTATCAGTCTGCCAGTAGCCCTGATAATTGCATGTCAATGTTTTATTAATATCTGTAAACTTTCCTTTCTCAATATCCTGGAGGTTTGTAGACTGATGTAAAACAGAAGCTGTTTTGTCACTTGCTGAAAAATGCATAGTGTGATGTCTTACTTTTACTTGGTATATTTTAGTTCTTGTCCACCCTGTCCTGTATTTCAAATGTTGTGTAAAGGCTAGGACTGTCATTTCTGGGGTTTTGCAACATGTCTGCCTTCAATGTCAGGAACCTTAGCATGGATAGCCATGGAATTGTCTTTAGGTGAGACTCTAAGCTCACTTTTCACATTCAAATCTTCAGGAGTAGTTCAGACTTATTGAGAGATTACCCTAGTCGTCCTGGAGTGCCTCAGTGCCAACCAGACATGTGGGCTGTGTTTTCTTGGATGACCAGTTATGGCTATGCTGCCATCCTGGAGATGGAGACTTTTTAATGTTCACTTAATCTTCCTCCCATGGTAGTAATAAACATGCTCTAAATAGAGGAAGAGAAAGAATGGGTCATAGAGATCAGAATTAAAATGTGAAATATAATTTTATCAGCACACCACTTGAAAAATAAGTGCTAACATCTGTGGCTATGCACACTTTTTAACATCACACATTCTAGCAACACTTTCTTGTGTGTAAACTACAGAGAAAAACAGATTACTCTTCCATTTAAATGAGGATGGACCATTACTTCTTACTCCAGAAGAGCACAAACCATATACTAAAAGCAGGGAATGCGAGAATCTGACCCCCTCCTAGGTAAGTGGAGTGTGTAGAGGAGTGCTGGGGTTATGAGGAAAGCACAAAGGTAAGTACCACAACACCCACCAGTGACCCTTAAGGTAGGAGTAAATTACTAGAATTTCCCCAAAACACCCACTCCGAAGAAAAGAAGAGAATTGCAAAACCCAGAGGGGAACTCCTGAAGAGGAAGGCCTGTGGAAAGAGGGGACCAAGTCCAGAAGACACAGCTGAGTTCAGTGGGGGCAGGAGTTCCTACCCACCAGGCTGAGGAAGCAGACGTTGGTCGACGGTGGGGAAGAAAAGTCAGCACTGCAGCCCTGGAGTTGAGTCGACTTCCTGGAGGATGCAAGTGATGTCCCACGCCAGAAGGAAGTTTGCAGTTGGGTGTGCATGTCCGGATTCCAACAACAAGCCTTTGTACAGGTAAAATGTGCGGTTGGCGGAAAGTGGTGCTGCTGGGGTCCAGCAAGGCCCAGGATGACTCAACCCAGGAGGTGGACCCAGAGGGGGCCCTCAGAAGTACCACAGGACGGGACACACAAGTTGCAAATGGAGCCCACGCAGCGCTACAAAAAGGGATCCCACGCCGCAGGAGAGCCAATCACTGAGCTGTGAATCACAGGAAGGAGTGCTGGGGCTGGGCTACACGATGCCTGAAGACCCCTTGGAGGAAGTACCAACAAGCCTTGCCAGCTGCAAAAGATGCAGTGCACAGGGGTACTGTCCTGTGTGGGAAGGCAAGGGCTAACAGTAGGACAGGTGGTAGAGAGAACTGAAGGGACCACTTCTGACCACCACCTGTGATATAGAATCCACGCAGTTCAGCAGGAGAGGGGATCCATGCAGCCGGTCGTCATTGCTGTTGGCCCATGCAGATGCGAGGGGTGGGTGTCTTAGTCATTCCAAGGGAGATTCCTTCTTCTTTCCTGTGCAGACTGAAGGCGGGCAGTCCTTCGAGGATGGACGACTGGGGAAATGTTGCAGAAGCTGGAAGGAGCAGTGTAAACAATGTTGCAAGCAAAGTCTTCGTCTTTGTTGCATATTGTCAGGTCCTGAAGAGTTCAAATGCAGTTTCATTGGTCAGGAGTTGAAGTGGAGGTTGCAGAGGAGTCCTGCTGGAATCTTGCAAGCCAAATCTGAGGAACCACCCAAAAAAGAGACCCTAAATAGGGAGATTGGTCACCCAGCTGGGTGGCCACCTATCAGGAGGGGGCTCTGACATCACCTGTCTGACATGGCCACTCAGATGCTCCCAGAGTTCCCCGCCAACCTAGGATTCAAGATGGTAAAACCAGCAGATATAGATAAATTGGAAAAAGAAATAGATAGTGTTTCTCAAAAAGATCTGATTAAAAAGAACTATGAGATCTTAGACAGAATAGTGGAGGATTACCAAATCTGTTTACGTGACAAGAAATTACGTAAAGTTAAGAGATGACCTGGACTATAAATTAGGCAGGGTTTATACCTTTGCCTGTAAATATAATGTGAAGGTGCCAGACACAGGTGAGGATCTAAGTGATACTGATCTGTCCAATGGGAGTTCTGTAACTGCATTGAATAGTATGACATCAAATGAAACTGGTTAATCTAAATCTACTCTTCAGGGCACATCTAATTTTTTAGTGGTAATGAAAAGGTTATGGTAGGAACAAAACTGATCTGAAAAAAACAAAGACCAAAAGGGGTGGGAAGCGATGGAAACAAAGGACTAGAAAACCAGGGATCAGAACACGGTCCAAAAAAAACTAGCTTCCACAAAACCCCATGAAGAAGTCATAAATGGGGGTGAGTTGGTTGTTGTAAACCTGTCTGACTGCCCTCTTAAAGTAGAATCTGATGTACTTAGTAAAGGTCTGGGGTTCTGTCCCACCCAAATGAATGGTCGGGTTAATGTCTTTGTAGATCTGTTCAAATTTACACGTCCGCTTAAATTGAAAGATTATTTTAATTCCTCACAAGGAATGATTACTCCTAAGACAGTGCCAGATAAGATATTTACTGAGGATTCACAGGCATCTACACATCTTGTCTCAAATCTATATGATTTACAACTTATGATGTCTTTGCAGGATAAGGAAATGGACATTGAGGACCTAAGGGCACATCTAGGTATTAAGGAAAATTTGGACGTGAACAGTGGATTGAAATCATGCTCTAAATACATACCTGCTAGAACCCATCATAACATTGATCTCTTTACCAGTTAGGTCACAAAAGATTTATATAAATGTTTTGACAAAAGGGCAGATAAGTGGCATAAAAGTGGTAATCTAACTGTATTGGCAAGAAAGGCCCTTGCATCTCTAAGATCTGATCACACAATAGTGATCCGCGAAGCGGATAAAGGAGCAAATGTGGTTATAATGAAAAAAGGTGACTACATAGGGGAAATTGAAAGACAACTGGCTTATAACAGGAGTTCTCTTTTTGATCACAACGATCTTGGAGATCTAAGAAGATGTGTCACAGCTGACTCCAAGGGTATGAGGAAATAAATAAAATAACAAGCCAGTCAGAAATGGATTAGCCCTGAAGAAGTCCTATGTTGAAGGACGAAACGTGTTGGCTGTTGTCACCACAATTTTATGTTATTGAGAAAAAGAGGAAGAAAATAAAGAGAAGATTTATCACACTTCAAAGGAATTGGACTCTTCAATATAAAATTTGTTTATTTGAAAAAGTGGTGCACCACCATTATGTTTTTTTAATGTTTTTTCCTTTTTTCATAAGCAGCAGGTATTTGGTTGAGGTGCATACAGAGAACGATATAGATATATAGATATAATATCTTGCCCAGGCCCTAACTGGGGATATGTAGGGATAGGTGCACATTTTATGAGTCTGCTGCATTTGTTGGTTTGAGAGACTAAATTAAAAAAAAAAAAAAAACTGGTGTCTAGTGGCTTTTGCCCCTGGGGAGGCAGAAAAGGCCTAATAAAAAAGGAAAATTGCCCCCTGGGAAGCAACCGTTGCCAAAGGGGCCACGCCCCTTATGCCAATGTGATAAAAAATAAAATAAAAAAAAAGCATTTGCAATGCAGTGGGTCTCGCATCCGCTCGAGTTAGAGCTATTAGCGTTATAAACTCCTAACCCGACTTTTCTTGCCACATAAATTGAAAATTAAAAGTTTAACACTTTCACATAAGGGAGCCAATTCACAGCGCCATGGCCTCCATGAGCATCAGCGTGAAGAGATACACAAAAGGAAAAGAAGTCCACTTGCAGCTAAACTTATCGGCAAAAGAGCAATTAGCCACGTAACAGGGGCGATGGCCAAGGCGGTAACAAAACCTCCCCAAGGACGGACAAAGGTAAACCATTTACCAATGTAATCAAAGGATTTTTGAAGGGCAAGCCCACAAACGAGTAATAGTGATGGGCGTGAGGTGGGCGTTGTTAAAAGCCCAGATAAACACCAACACGTTGGAAAAGCAGCGCTTGCGCGCTGCAATGCTCGACCTAAAAAAATCCCTGGTGTCCAGTAGCTTTTGCTCCTCATCCCCCAACTCTCCCCCAGCCCCCGGGGGCAGATCGGCCTAATCAGTAAAGGCCGATCTGCCCCCCCCCAAAACAAACCAAAATAAATAAATAGTAATCCCGGATGTCTAGTGGTTTCTGCCCACTGGGGGCAGATTGGCCTAATCCTAATAGTCCGATCTGCCCTGGGGGGCAGAAAAAGCCTAATAATTATTAGCCCCCCTGTGGAGCAGCCCTTGCCCAAGGGGCCACTCCCCTTATTCACATATAGGAAAAAAATAAAATAAATCCCCGTTGCCTAGTGGGTGATGCGATCGGGCTGCAGAAATGCTTACAGAGACAGGAAAGTAAAGTCCTTTCCTTTCATCCCTCTGCCTGTCCCCTCCTCCTGAGCGGAAGAGAAATACTAAGCACCATAGGGGTCCCAGGCACCATAGGGGTTAAGAAACAAAACATTTCTGGGAACAAGTCCTTAAGCATACTCTAGCGTGCATACCTGTGATTCAAACCGGGACAGGGAAGGTGGCGGAAGGAGGGACGGGGTGTCGGTGGAGGGATTTATTGAAAGATTCACACAATTTCTCAAATAAAAAAAATAAAAAACAACAAGCAAGGGTTGTAGCAAGATGTATTCACAGATGGGCTTCTAATGATATCAGGAAGAAGAGTGGTCACAAATATTGCACTCTTACGTCAGTTTAAAAATCTCACCAGCCATTGTCCTGGTGTGACCCCTCCATCTATGCTGAACTGCGAGGAAGACTAGGATCTCAGAGCAGTAGTGAAAAAGGTATTTAATATCAGATCCATTTTGTATTCCATAGTCTCACACCTCTCAAGACAAAATGATCTTTGAATTCAGAATGCACCCTTCTAAAATAAATGCCCTTAGCATGTCCACCATATTGAAGCCAAGTGGACAGAGTGCACTTTGGTAACTGTCTAATGGAATCTCATTCAATACTCTTGTGAATCATTGTTGAGCAGACCAAGTGACAATCTGCATGATCTCCTTCCCACACTACAGAGAATCAGAGAAGTCTCTCTAAGCTGCCCAGGCAAGACGTAAAGAAAGCAATCATCCATTCGGCAACCTATGAATGACCCCCTGGATGAAAAAGGTGCCACACACAGCTCTGCTAGTTTGTCAAGCATGTCTTATTCAAAAGCCTGAACTAATCAGAAGCTTATCAATGTCAGGGCTGCGTTGATATTTATGGGATTCTAGGCTAGTCTGAGGTTACTGTACTGCATTCTGTGTGAGGTTAATATTGTAATTTTCTGCTGGTGTCCGTGGGCCTCAATAATTGTGTAATTCAAAACGTAAAGCAATGCTACTCTGCTTGAGTATTTGAAGCTTTATTGAGGAACTTTTAATTATGCTGTATCTGATTTCCAAACCAATTTCCATCTCCTAGGGTTTACCCTAGAAGATAATTGGTTCGTAAATCAGATACAGCTTAATAAATAACATAAGAAGAGCCAGTTAGTGATGTTACTTTTAAAATTAACAGGTTTATAATTTAGAGGAAATCAAAAGTGGACAATTAAAATTTAGATACATAAATGAGGTGTGCAAGGAGAGGTTATGCGATGTCTCCAAGAAACCAACGATTTAATTTGCTGGTTTGAAAAGCACGACAAACTTCAACAAGTGACTTCGTGATGCTGGAATACAAAACAAAAAATAGCAATATTTCATGGAATCATGATCAAGAGGTGAGGTGGTCTCCTAAGCAATGTAACTTAAGTCAAAAGTTGTTAATACCTTTCTAAAGAAAAGATGATTGCCGTTTTTCCTAATCTGCAAATGCAGATTGTTCATTATTCAGGACTGGAATGACCAGTCACCACAGCAATCACTTTTCATTTGAGCAGAATGAAAAAAAAACATCAGTGGCTAGCCAGCTCAGAGGCCTTATTCCAATATAAAGACCCCTGAGGAGCCAATGGAAATCTCTGTGTGCTTTGAGGAATTAGTCACATTGCATCATCCATCTTTCAAAGGCTTCTGTCTAAGGCTACTATTTTATGAGTGCATTCGACCTGTCCTAGTACTGATTATTGTCAATAAATCCAACTGGCCTAAATTACTTAATAATAATTTGTAATAGGACATCAACTAAATCACTGGAACCTTATTGACAAGGAGCCATCAGTAAATCTTATGCTAGTACCTTGGGGGCCGAAATATGACCTAAATGCTCTTATAGCACTATATTCCATTTTAGGTATCCCTTGCAGACAATTCTAAAAGACCTTTTGCCTACAATGCATAGAATGGGCCTTGGATCAGCTCTTTGCTCACTATTGGATAGCTTTCTTGTCTATTGTAGTTTCTTGCTCTTAATTCTGTGGCTTTCCTCCCTGTTTTGGCATTTGTCCAGCCCCTGGAGCATAGGTGTTTTACCAAATTTGAAAGTACTCAACTCGTTTATGTGGTTTCCAATTCCATAAACACATGCAGATTTGCTCCTGTAGGAATATATATATATATATATATATATGTATATGTAAATATGTATATATATATGTATATGTAAATATGTATATATATATGTATATGTAAATATGTATATATATATGTGTATATATATATATATATGTGTGTGTATGAATGAACACTGGATATTTAAATGGAAATGCTTTTCATTGTTGACAATATATAAAAGGTTATAAGGACTCAGTACTTATTTACTAATGAATTTCCACATTCTAGAAAAGGGTTATGTGTATATTTTACTCATTGCATTTACACCAAGATGTCTCTCTTAGAGTTCCTGGAAATCTCCTGGGACTCTTGATGAATTTCTAAAAAGTTATGAATCATATTTATAGAAGTAACCATGAAGGGACATATTTTGGACTTTTGAAACATGGCTATATGTTAATCTAGATAACTGGGTACTTCCTTGATAAGTGATGCATTGCATGTCTCTCCTTTTTCACCTAATAGTTCAACCATATGCCTCCATTTTGGCCTCAGCCACGCAAAGCCTGGATGTATGCTCGTTCCTTAAAATTAAATATAAAAACAGAATTTGTTCTCCCATTTGGGCAGACCCCAAAAAAATGTAGTCCTGTCTGTCAGGCATTGTGTTCATCTTCTGTGCAAAATGATTCTGCTATTATTTAGCCTTTTGAATTGTGTGACCAACAAGGCACAATCATCATCTCACCAAGTTGCTTAATCAACAAGATCAAATTCTTCATCCACTCCAGTCTCTTTTGTTTTCTCACATTGATCATAGGAATGTACTGCCTCCGTCATCTATCCCTAAAAGCCTTGTACGGGCAATATCTTCATGCATTCATTAAAATCAAGACTTTGTGCCTCATTAAGAGTGTGGTGGTCTATAGACCGCCACACTCACTGTGGTGCTCTTGACTGCCACATTACAACCGAGCTTGGATCCTGGTGGTGGCGGAAATCCTTATCCACCAGGGCAGTGCTGCAAGCAGCACTGCCCTAGGGATTATGACCTTGTTCTGTGCCAGCGATTTCATGGCTGTAGCACTGCCATGCAAAGGCTGGCGGAGAACATGTGCAAGGGGCCACGGGGGGGGAATCCTGCACTGCCCTTGCACTTGACATGGGCAGTGCAGGCTCCCCCCTGGTCAGCACCATTTCAGTGCTTTGCAGACAGTGAACATTGCGAGGGTGCCTTGGCACCCTGCAGGCGACAGCATTACTGACGGCTCGATTAGTGTAACCTAAACTTAGGTGTCCGCCCACTGACCTAGCAGGAAACTCATAATAGCTCTGGCAGGGAGGTCACGGCATAGATGGCGGCCACCCTGCCGGGAGTTTGATAACTAGCTTTTTCTTGAAATACTCCTAGACTCTGTAATGCTTTGCCTCTGCAACTAAGACTACCCTATCTCAAATTTTAAAGCAAGTGTAAACATTCATACTGCAATTTCTTCCCACCACCTGGTATGGGGTCCTGCCAGCGCATATCTTCTTAATGCATTGTAATCTCCAGACCAGTATTGCTTGTCGAAAGATAGTATAGCTGAAAAACGAAGATCTGAGGAATGGAAGTATAAACATTTGGTAACTTTTGCAAATTTTCTTAAATGTACCGTATGTACTCTAGCTTAGTGCTATATCTGCTTAAACTATATAGTACTTTTACCCCCTTACCTCTCAGGTGGTGATACGCTATTACTTAGTGAAAACCAAAGGAGTCTTAATGCCAGATTGTATGGGAGTTGGACCAAAAGACAGAGGACCGGATTTAGATTTAGGCAGAGGGATTACTCCGTCACAACAGGGACAGCTATCCCGTACTCTGACAACTAAATCCTATTGTTTCCTATGGAATTTAATTTCGGTATACAGAGCATCTGTGACTGTTGTGACAGAGTAATCCCTCCACCAAAATCTAAATCAGGCCCAGAATGAGGTGTTGACACAGTTGTGGGTTGTGTACTTTAGTGAGTCTTTAAATCATCAATTGTTGGAGTATGCTGCTGTAAGTGCGAGAGTAAGAGGTGTAGTGAGTGCTATTCTGGTGAAGTGAATATAGCGTTGGTATGACTGGGTGGATGATGTGAGTGATTGCTTGGTCATTATTGGGATGCATGGGTGTGAGGGGTGACATGTCTGTTTTATTACTATAATTAGTATCTTCATTGGCGGTGTTAGAAGTGGTTTAAATGGTGAGTGACATATTAAGCAGACTTGGGTAAAACATGAGGTGCGTAATGAGCGATGAGAAAATTTAAGAGGTTGTAAGTAGATGATTGAAAAAGTATGATTGAGTGGGTGCTGTGTGTTGAGAAAATAGATGGCACCGCATGTGCCATTAATTCAGTGAGTTATTAATGATATGATTTCAGTGGAGCAGGTCTTCAAGTATTTATTTAAATCAAATGTATAGGCCTCAGTCTCTTTTTGACCCCAGGTCTGACTTGTCAACGTTGGCCTTTGTGCCTTTCTCTGGACTACTTAGTTTATCTTGCAAGTTTTCATGCATCAGCATGTCCCATTTCCTTTAAGGCCCAGCAACACAGGAGATGTGGCCTAATCGGTGAACCAGACTTGAGTCGCAGCCTCAGCTCAACATCCAGTGATTTTGGGCCAATCGCTTAATCTCACCTTGGCTAAAAAATAAAAGCCTGATGTAGTCTGGTGCTAATGTAAATCAATTATTGTCCTTGTGTCAAGTTTGTGCACTATAAAATTATGAAAAATAAAGAGATAAAATAAGGTACTGACCATGAATAAAAACATTTACACCTTTTGAAGTCTCCCCTATTATCACCTTCCTATCCACACTTGCTAAATTTGTGTCTAGAAAATAAACTATTGATATGCTTGATATTATGACAAATATCTGTATTTTGATAAATACTGTAATTGATTTTCCGAATGGTTCTCTTTCTTGCCAATATTATGCTGGGCAACACTCCACAGTACATGTGTAGACAACCAAAACCGCAAATATTTGGGACCAAATGCTGTGGGTTGTGAAATAAAATACTTAAGATACTAAAATTGCTGTAACAATGATGAAACTTTCGTCCAACATATTCACCACAAAGCATTGCCGTTTCAGTCACACCTTAGTACCTCTTTTGTAAAACTACTATGTTGCTAAACAATTTCACACCTTTTGCTAATATTATTAAGATAATTTAGGGAAATTATTCATGCTATTTTTAAAGGCCTAGTTACATACTTGAGCACCTAAGACTAGCAAACTACATGAACAAACAAGAATACTACAATATATAACCTGGCAAATCACAACCTACAACAGTAGAGCATGAAAGAGTCTTTTTTGCTAACTACAATATTTGTGACACATTAGGAAATTTAAATATGTGCCTGAAACTAGTAGTTAAGAGCCTCAGTTGAACTTAGTCATGAGGTAACGCCCACTGTGGCCGTAATGTAACTCAGTTATTTGACAGACCAGTAAACCTGTAAATAACTGCCCCTTCTCTACCCCCATGGCACCAAATGTGTGAATCCTGTGACTAAAATTAACGAATACCAAAAATAAGCATGCTTTTAAACTGTAATTAGATGATGTAGTTTGTTTCTTGCCCAACTCCACGTAGCTCCAGACACCACCTCTTTTTTTGCTTTTTCAATATTCTAAAATGTTATTGTGATTGGAAAGTTTCTAGTGAGCTAAAGCGGTAAGTAACCGGCTACTTTGTTTTATATGCACTTCATAATTCTTTGTTTTCCATTTTAAGCAATGTAATAGTTGTTCCTCCTTTGCACTGGGGATCAAACAAGCCTTCTAATAGTACATCCGGAGTACCTGTCAGCTGTAGTACAAGTACCTCAGCAATACTAAACATGAGGTTATTCATGTTTTCTTAAGCAAAAGCTAACATCTTTTCACTTAATTAGGTTGCCATATCGCAACTCTGTCTATATAACACCTTTTTAAAAACAAATTGCTATTTTAATTCCACCTGAAGGAAATGCTCACATATTGTTTAAAACAGCAACTTGAATTAAAAAATAATGCTATGTTCTCTCTTATTTTTAGAACTTCAAACATGTATATGACCAAATTTCTATAGAATAGGTTCTTGTATCTAGTTGATCTTCCAAGTGAATTAAAATGATAACACAGTCATTTTCACAAGATTTAATGGATTGCATGCCAAGCATAGCTTCTTTTCTCTTTTATGACAGATATGGTTGTTGGAGTAGTGTTGCATGCTTTGATTTTATTAGTACATTCTTCTTCACTTTGACCATGTAATGATGTCAGTCGTGGATGGGATACTCCTCATACGATTATCTATGATTTCATGGCTGGCTATTTAACTTAATAAAGCTGCATGTGGAGCTGCAAACCACACTTAAGTTGAGTTGTTTTTTCTAGAATATATGTATGTATAACCGTGTGTGTATCTATGTGTATAGATGTGTGTGTGTGTGTGTGTATATGTTGTAGCTGCAGATACACATGCTGTGCATAGGTCCTGCCATCTGGTGTTGGGCTCTGAGTGTTACAAGTTGTTTTTCTTCGAAGAAGTGTTTCGAATCAAGGGATCGAGTGACTCCTCCTCTTCGGCTCCATTGCGCATGGGCATCAACTCCATTTTAGATTGTTTCCTTTCCGCCATCGGGTTCGGATGGTTTGTTTTTCGCTCCGGTAGTTTGAGTCAGAAAAGTGCTACTAACTCTCTAATTCGTCGGTATTGTTTCAATTGCGTACCATCTGTCATCAACACTTCAATACCAGCAGATCCAGCTCCTTACTTGCCCTTCGGGGCACCTGCGCAAAACTTGGGCCTAGTTGGGCTGACCAAAGCCTCATGGACTGGACCCCGTTTCGTTTCTGCCCTCGGTGCCACGCCAAGTTCCCTTATACAGACCAACATCTTGTCTGTAACCTGTGTCTATCTCCAGACCACCAAGAGGATACTTGCGAGGCCTGCTGACCCTTCCACTCGCAGAAGACTCTACAAGACCGGAGAGGTGAAGGTTGGAAATGGTGTTGAGAAGCACCGAACGCCTCGACATGGAAGAGGAGGAGATTATGCACACCGCAGTCTCCATTCGGGGTCCAACTCCAAGCAAGAGACCGACAATGACAGACCAATCACAGCAGAACAGCACATGAGTTCACCTGCCCCTGTCCCATCCAAGCCCAAACACAAGGCCTCGGGGACGCCACTGTCAGAAGGCCATGGCACCACCCGTAAAAAGACTTCCGGTGACCAAGCAACAACTTCGGCACCGAAAAAGACCACGCCACCGAAGCCTTCGCACTCGAGCTGAAGCACAGGCTCCGAAATAGGCAAACACCAACCCATTGAGTCAAAACCTCGAAAATCCCTCTCGGAGCCGAGGCCAACATCTACTCCAGGCCTTTTGATCCCGAAGAAACCGGCTTCGGAGCCGAAAAGACCAATATACAAAGAGGAGCATGGACTTTCCAAACAACTTAAAGCAAGTCATAGATTTGCTGAGGAACTTATGCAAATGGAGGATTTTGCTGAAAGGCAGGCCAGGATTCAAATTCATAAAGACACTGGCAAGATCCTAACTGCACCTCTTCTAAAAAACAAAGAGGAAGCTGGCCTTTCAAGGGCAATTGGACAATGATCAGCCACCAGCTAAAGTGCCAAAACCCCCCAAAAAATCTCCACCTCCACAGTTCTCACCTCATTAGTATCCTCCTCATTCTCCTCACCTGACTGTCTCTCCACCTACTACCCCCGCTGCACAGTCTCCAGTACACTCTGCAGATTCGCACCAAGATAATGTCAACCCATGGGACCTTTACAATGATCCCATTTCTGATAACAGTCCAGACTGCTATCTGTCAAAACCTTCCCCCCCAGAGGATCGGACGTCATACACTCAGGTTCTAGCTAGGGCAGCGTCATACCATAATGTAGCCATGCACACAGAACCTCTTGAGGATGATTTTCTCTTTAATACGTTATCCTCCACTCACACTACGTACCAGTCTCTACCCATGCTTCCTGGCATGTTAAAACATGCACATCAGATTTTTCAGGAACCAGTTTAGGCAAGCGTCATCATTCCTAGGGTAGAAAAGAAATATAAGCCGCCTCCTTCTGACCCAGCTTTCATTACCTAGCAGCTACCTCCAGATTCCGTAGTGGTCAGCGCAGCAAGGAAAAGGGCTAACTCCCAGTCGCTAGGCTGATGCACTGCCACCAGATAAAGAAAGCAGGAAATTTGATGCTGCTGGTAAACGAGTAGCATCACAAGCGGCCAATTAATGGAGATTAGCCAACTCCCAAGCACTACTGGCTAGGTACGATAGGGCCCCCTGGGACGAGATGAAAGATATCATCCAGAATCTCCCCAAGGATCAACAAAAAAGAGCCCAGCAGGTAGTCGAGGAAGGGCAGGCTATTACAAATAATCAAATTAGGTCAGCTCTAGACTCTGCAGACACAGCGGCAAGAACAATCAATACTGTGGTCACCATTAGAAGACACGCATGGCTTCGGTCGTCTGGGTTTAAACCAGAAATCCAGCAGGCTGCCCTTAACATGCCATTTAAAGAAAAAAAGCTTTTTGTCACTCAGGTTGGTAAAGAGCCATGGGTGCTCTTTATTCAACACAGTACAGAGACTTATTTTGCAAGCCTCAATACAGGGGAGGTTTTAGAGCCCAAACATCTGAGGCATCTACCTCACAATCAAAACTGTCCTACCAGCCTCAATACCAAAGAGGTGGGTTTCGAGGAACTTACAAGGGCCAATTCCCCAGAGGTAGGGGAAAATATCAGCCATCAAAGCAAACCTCACACACAAAGCAGTGACTTGCTCCACATCTTCCCTCACCACACTTCCCCTGTGGGAGGAAGACTGCAAAAGTTCCACACACACTGGTTACCCATCACAACAGACAATTGGGTCTTATCCATTATCCACCGTGGTTACTGCATAGAATTCGCGCAAATTCCTCCAGATATACCTCCAAAACCACACAAACTCTCCTCCCAACACATTTCAATGTTGCAAACAGAGGTACAGTCACTACTACTCAAACAAGCCATAGAGCTTGTACCACATCATCAAATAGGAACAGGGGTTTACTCCCTGTATTTCCTCATTCCCCAAAAAGAGGGAACATTGAGACCAATACTAGATCTCAGAACCCTCAATCTTTACATCTTATCAGAACACTTTCACTTGATAACACTACAGGATGTAGTCCCACTGTTACAACAACAAGATTTTATGGCAACATTGGATCTCAAAGATGCGTATTTTCACATACCCATCCATCCAGCGCACAGAAAATATCTCAGGTTTGTAATACAAGGAAAACATTACCAGTTCAAAGTGTTGCCTTTCGGGATAACAACAGCTCCCAGAGTATTTACAAAATGCCTTGCCGTAGTCGCAGCCTACATAAGAAGGCAACACATCCATGTCGTCCCATATCTCAACGACTGGCTAATAAAATCCAACAGCCAGACACAGTGTCAACACCATACACGTTATGTAATACAGACCCTACACACGCTAGGGTTCTCAATAAACTACCAAAAATCTCACTCCCAACCAGCGCAAGTTCAACAGTATTTAGGAGCCACATTAAATACCCAAAAAGCACTTGCAAGCCCAAGTCCACAAAGGGTACAATCATTCCACAATATATTACCACAAATACAGCCAAACCAACAGTACACAGTCAAGTTTGTCATGAAACTGTTGGGCATGATGGCATCATGCATCGCCATTGTACTGAATGCAAGACTAAACATGTGGCCCTTACAACAGTGCCTTGCAAAACAATGGTCACAGGAACATGGTCAACTTCAAGATTTAGCGTTGATAGACCGCCAAACACACACCTCGCTTCAGTGGTGGAAATCCACAAATTTAAACAAAGGGCGCCCATTTCAAGACCCTGTGCCTCAAGCCACACTTACAACAGATGCATCAATGATTGGATGGGGAGCACACCTCAACAATCACAACATTCAGGGACAATGGGACAACAAACCTAAACAACTTCACATAAACCACTTAGAATTGCTAGCAGTATTTCTAGCACTCAAAGCCTTTCAACCTTTTCTCGTTCACAAACACATTCTCATCAAAACATACAACATGACTACAATGTACTACCTAAACAAACAAGGCGGGACCCACTCATCACAACTATGCCTTCTAGCACAAAAGATTTGGCATTGGGCAATACACAACAACATTCACCCTGTAGCACAATACATTCCAGGGATACACAATCAATTAGCAAATGTTCTCAGCTAGGATCATCAACAAACACACAAGTGGGAAATTCACCCCCAAGTACTTCACAAATACTTTCACCAATGGGGAACACCAGACATAGATCTATTCGCCAGCAGCGAAAACGCAAAATGCCAAAACTTCGCATCCAGATTCTCACACCCTCTACCAAGGGCAATGCTCTATGGATCAACTGGTCAGGGATATTTGCTTACGCTTTTCCCCCTCTCCAGCTCATTCCATTTCTGGTCAACAAACTGCGTCAAAACAAACTCAAACTCATACTTATAGCGCCAACGTGGGCATGTCAACCATGGTACACAACATTGTTAGACCTATCACTAGTACCACACATCAAGCTGCCAAACAGACCAGATCTGTTGACACAAAACAAACAACTAATCAGGCATCCAAATCCAGCAATACTCAATCTAGCAATTTGGCTCCTGAAGTCTTAGAGTTTGGATATCTACATCTTCCACCAGAATGTATGGAAGTAATTAAACAAGCAAGAAAACCCACTACCAGGCAGTGCTATGCAAATAAATGGAAAAGGTTTGTCTTTTACTGTCAATCCAAACAATTTACACCTCTTTCCGCATCAATAAAAGATATTGTAGGTTACTTGCTTCATCTGCAAACAGCAAATTTAGCTTTTTCATTCATTAAAATACATCTCACAGCTATTTCAGCATATTTACAAAGTATACCACACACATCTCTATTTAGAGTCCCTGTTATCAAAGCCTTCATGGGAGGGCTAAAACGTATCATACCACACCTCCAGTGCCTTCATGGAATCTCAATATTGTACTCACACGGCTCATGGGTCCACCATTCGAACCCATGCATTCGTGTCAGATTCAATATCTAACGTGGAAAGTAGCATTCCTCGTTGCAATCACTTCATTACGAAGAGTTAGTGAAATACAAGCATTCACTATTGAACAACCCTTTATACAAATACACAAACATAAAGTAGTACTTCGCACAAACCAAAATTCCTACCTAAAGTCATCTCACCGTTTCATATCAATCAAACAGTGGAACTTCCAGTCTTCTTCCCACAGCCAGAATCAGTAGCAGAAAGAGCGCTGCATACATTAGACATTAAAAGAGCTTTAATGTATTACATTGACAGAACAAAATCATTTAGGAAAACTAAACAGTTATTTGTGGCATTCCAAAAACCACATACTAGAAATCCAATCTCAAAAGAAGGACTAGCTAGATGGATAGTAAAATGTATCCAAACGTGTTGCCTAAAAGCCAAAAGATAGCTATTAGTAACACCAAAAGCACATTCCACAAGAAAAAAAGGTGCAGCAATGGCCTTTTTAGGAAATATACCAATGACAGAGATTTGTAAAGCAGCCACTTGGTCAACACCCCATACATTTACCAAGAATTACTGTGTAGATGTGTTAGCAGCACAACAAGCCACAGTAGTACAGGCTGTACTAAGAACACTATTTCAAACAACTTCAACTCCTACAGGCTGACCACTGCTTATTGGAGAAAAACTGCTTTGTAGTCTATGCACAACATGTGTATCTGCAGCTACAGATGCCATTGAACGGAAAATGTCACTTACCCAGTGAACATCTGTTCGTGGCTTGTTCCGCTGCAGATTCACATGCACCCACCCGCCTCACGGGAGCATGTAGCCATTTAAGTTACAACAAACATTTGTACATATGTATACATATATTTCACTTCCATTTGCATGGACATCTCTTTCCTTTATACTCTATCACTTCTACCTTACCGCTGCGGGAAAACAATTCAAGATGGAGTCAATGCTCATGCGCAGTGGAGCAGAAGAGAAGGAGTCACTCGATCCCGTGACTCAAACACTTCTTCGAAGAAAAACAACTTGTAACACTCCGAGCCCAACACTAGATGGCAGGACCTATGCACAGCATGTGAATCTGCAGCGGAACATGCCACAAACAGATGTACACTGGGTAACTTTCCATATATAATATTTATATAGGCAGTAGTAGGCAACTTTTTTTTTTGTACATTGATATTTGAACTTTTCAATTTAATGATTTGACGAACATTTATCTTGCTTGATTTGACAGTGTTAATTTATTTGGTTTTTTTGCGGACGATGATGAAAAACCATTTTGATATTTGCTGTTTACCAGATTGATTATGTAACTATTGTATCCATAGATTATCTTTCTTAATAGCTAAGAGTACATACCAGTAAAATAGCTGGTATAATGGCAGTGCAGTTGGTGTAGGACAAAATCTGACTATTCACCTTAAATTGTATTTATGTTGTCAATTACTGGGAATACGTTTGCCCAAATTAACATAAGTGATAGTCTGTATTTTAGTAGTTTTATAATATTTTCATAAATCAACATTCAGTACATATTCTGAAGTGGAGTATAATACCACAGACAACTGGGCAAGTGATGGGAAGCAATGAAAAAATATTCAGGTGGTGTTATGGATTGCGCTGTACAAATGAGGAAATGCCAGACCTTAAAATGTTATTACAAAAACACAGCCTATTGTCACTTTCCAGAGAAAATAGAGGGAGTAAGGAAAGCAAGGCTAATACCTTCTAATGTGGTTTTGTTTCTGGTACAAAGTTATTTGAAGTCATGAAAACATGCAAAGTGCTTGCAGTAAATTTATTTTATGATCAAATTCAAAATAAAGTGTTTTTGTGTGCAGTGCCAGTAGACCATCCAATGATCTTCTTGATCTGCAGCCAGATTTTACATCATCTGTACAGTCTGCTCCAGTTTCTTCTGCAGGGACAAGTTCATGAGGAGGTAAAAATTTGAGTAATATGTTGTGTGTTTTAGAGTGAATGATTTGAACATTATTTTACTCAATGTGTTTTTCATTTCGATCAAATGAATCTGTCTTCTCATTTGGTATTTATCTCTTCCAGTATATCTAAGGCTAGAATCTTTATCAATGCTATTGTGTATGTTATTTCTGCACAAATGCTCGCCTATTTTGTTATCTCGTCACGCGCTAAGAGGCCATTTGCTCTGCCTTTTCATCAGCATTTAAATATAATTACTCCATAATGGACTGGTTTTAGGTGTGGCATGGGGTTGAACTTGTACAGTAATGTAGAAAAATATTTGGATACTCAATAAGTGACACTGAATGTCTTGGTCATTTTAATAATTGAGGCCACTGTCTACAATTTTGTGAAATGCCCTTCATGAAAGAGTCATACAAAGAGAGAGAGACAGAGCCTTAATTCTCCTAAGCTTGACAACACACTTCAGCACCTCCTCTGTTGCAGTAGAAGGTCGGGGCAGTGCAGTGCACATTCATTTTCCCTGTGTCTTTTGGTGGATTTGGTTTATAAGAAGGACTTCTCAGTCCGTGGCAATCTTCAAGCTTTCTCTGGTCAGTTGGAAAAAGTTGGAAAATTGTCAGATAGGGTAAATAGAAAGAGGTGCTGTGTAAAGATGAGGCCTACTAGCTGCACGAGAATTTGGTCATAGAGCATTGTAGCATTCAGTCTGATTAAGTATATAGTAGCAATCAAGATCTTGTGCCCTGGTCACCAAACAAATATGGCACTCTTTGCAAGAGAACTGCTCTCCTTCATGTGATAATTTGAATGCATTTGAATTATTGTTTATTCCACTACTTAAAATGTTTCAATATTAACAGTTGTACAACACAGTTTTCCATTAATCTGTCTAAAATATTATTAAAAACCGATTTATCAGATCTTGTCCCATTAGGAAAAAAACTAGTTTGAGGTATTTCCTCCATGGTTCAGGAAATTCAGAACATCGTACAAAGTAGACAAATGTTTGATTCTCTCCTCATTTAGGTCTCAGAGCTAGTGTTCGTTTCTTGTCTGCTTAACATCATGCACCCTCAGATTGCAATAGTGGAATATTAAGTAACTTAAGCCTAAAAATGTTTTTTTCCCTTTCTGAATTAATGTGGGATTCTATTAAGATTGTTTTTTCACAGCATATGTGCTTTGCAGATATTTTGTGTTCTCTTAATTAGGTGATTGTTCCAGATGAACCAAGAAATGTTTTGTTTTATTTGTTTTCTTTATTAATACTTTGCTATATTAATAACTTGCTTTTGTAACACAGACATAAAGGTGTAGGATATGCAGGACAGATTCTGACAGTGCCTGTGTAGTATTCTGGATGGAGAGTATCAGACAAATAATTCCTACGTAGTTAAGGTTGTGAGACATTCACTAACTTTTCATAGAATGGTGGTGCATACAACTTAGAACGATATGTAGCGTTCCAAAACCTAAATGAATGAGACTGTTTACATGGGTATATGGTTGTCGATCCTCTTGAAAATCCGACAATAATCAAAGACAATGGAAATGTGGCATGGCTAAACTCAAAAAGCAACCTGAACAACAATACCTAGAGGGAATATGCTTTAGGTATTGTTGTCCCCCCATGTAGTAAACTGGGCTGTTCAAAAGATCCACTCTCAGGAAGTGTTTTAGATGTTCATTACAAGACCTGTCAAAGCGCAAATATGTAAAAATGGCTGCAGTCCCCCAGCAGGATGTTTTTGGGGACAGGCACTGTTGTAATTGGCAGACCCTCCCTTAAGTTATCAAGAACCTTCATTATGGTTCAATGGGGAGTTACCATGCATAGGAGAGCTAGTTAGAACGGGTCTATCAAGACTTCCGGGATCCACATGGGCAGCGTTAATGGAATAAACACCACACTCAAGCATAAACATTTTAATGCACATCAAATATGAGGTATTGCTGAAACTAGTGAATGTATATAGACAACCCAGACCGTATGTATTACAGGTGGCAAGGACCAAGATTGGGGCTCTAGTAGTCAGGCGTGGACCTCCTATACAGGCTACAAATCCAAAGCAGTAACCGGCAAAGTGCCCACAAAACGTGACAAAGTACCATTTTGTATTGTTCATGGAACTAATTAGTTAGAGGTTGGCTTTTATCATTCAGTGCCAATAAAACAATCATAGAATATTGATTGCACCTTCCCCAGGGAATAGTACTACTTATTGAAGAAAGAGGTACATTGTATGAAGCTGGCTCTCTTTATAGTGCACTTAAATGAAGTACACTGTGCAGAGAGTCCAGTGGATACCCAGTTGGTATTGCAAAGACAGAAGTAGATATGATTAATGCTCTATTTTGTGGTTGCGTCGGTGAGTGTTTATCAGAGGGTAGTGCTAAGCATTTGTTGTAGTCACAGAGGTAATAAATGAGACACATACTCAATGAATAAATCCAAGACAAATTTAGAAAAATAATTCTTTTTTATATATGTTTTGCACCCAAGAACTTCGTAATCAAGTAGACTTATCAGCATAAATAATTTGCAGTTTCAAAAATATACACAGCACAATTTTCAGAGTTCTCCCAATGTTATCCTATGGAGGAAAAGCAATATTCAGCAAACACATGGTTAACAACGACTTACAAAGCCGATCTCAGGCAGTTAAAGAACGTTCTAGGCACTGATCAGAACCACACTAATGGGTCACACAGGGCGTCACTAGGGCAGCCGCATGCAGAGGTGCAGTGTAGGATTGGATGCCCAAAGGTTTCCTATGGGAGTTTCACCCCATGACAAACAGGTAGCAGGCTCTGGCTGGGAAGCCAGTAGGGGACAACAAGCAGGTAGGTAATGGACTTGGGGTGCTCAGGGACGTAGGTGCACATCTGGCCCTCTTCTCCTGTGCCCATGGGTGACAGATGCAAGTGGTATCTTTATGCATTGAGTTTTTATGTCCAGGAGCACTCACCTTCAAGGGGTCCTGTGTGTTGAGGCTACAGGCATCGCTGTGGAGTCCAGCAGGGATAGACCCAGGGTTTACTTAAGCTCTTAGGAGCAAGGGGACGTCATTGGCCCCCATAACACACCTCAACTGGGGTCAGAGGTCACAGGTGCAATGATTGCTGGAGCTGACGGATTTTCTTTCTCCACAAGCATGTGGGAGAGGGGGCCTGCGTTGAGAGACTGCAGGCGTCTCAGGAGAGTCAAAGATGGGTGAGACCACACTGGACTTGTTCTCTTGGCAGCTGGGGACTGGTGTTAGCACTGTCAGTTGGCTTCACCTCAGGTCGTGGACGTTGGATGCAGTGGTCACTTCTGGTATCGGGTTTCTGGGGTCCACCAGCTGCAGAGTCTTTTTTGTTTTGTTTTTTGGAGTTTCTTGTTGCAGGGCAAGTCCAGTTCCCACTGGAGGCTTGAGTCAAGTTGGCTTCTAGTGCAGGATCCTTCAAGGTCAGCAGGCAGGCTGGAGTGGCTTGTTCCAGGACAGCTGCTTTTTCTTTTCCTCTTCTGTGGGTGCAACCCTTCTTTGTCTGGGTCTTCTTAGGCTGTCGAAATCTGAGTTCTAGTGTTCAGGGGTGCCACCTAAATACTCAATTTAGGGGTATTACTGGGGAGTGCCAGGAGGTAGCCAATGGGCTAACCACCTTTAGGCTGACTACACACTTCTTATGACCACTTCCTCTGGGAAGTGGCAAAACCCTAGTGGCCTAACTCCTTCCAAACAAGGTAGAGTCATTTAAAAAGTAGTTTCCACATCAGCTCGTCCACCTCAGGGGTTCGACTGGTATGAAGTTGGCACTCCTCCTAATTTAACTAATTTCCTATCTGTGCTGCTGCCAAATTTGGGGTCAGGATGGGGGGCTGGTCATCTCCACCATCTGGAGAGACCTGGGTTGCTTTACAAAGGCGGAAAGGCCTTTAAAGCTCCCCTCCCTGGGGAAAACGTTTTGGACATACTAGGCTAGTAGACATGGGTTACCAACCTACTTCGTGTTTTTGCCTGGCCAAGATGTCCAGCTAGGGGGATATTGTGGGTCAAAGTGAGGAGAAACTCTCTAAACTGCTGAGGCACTATCACCCTCCTAGTGGCACCAGGTGTGGGTCTCTGGCCTCAGTGAATAGGAGTAGGTCCTGTGGGAGCCACTGATATCTCCCTTTTCCTGACAAGCAGCTTGCGTTCTCAGGCCTTCAAGAGTGGGACAGGTCCTCTGTCCCTGGCGCAGATCCTCCCTAAAGCGTCCCCCTGGTCCTAGGAGCTCTGCCACGCAAGTCCTGAGCTGAGGTTCAATTCATTTGGGGCTGTCAGGTCTTATCCCTGAGAAGAGGGGACTTGTTCTGGTGTCTGGTTGGAAGCTGCCGTCCCAGACTTTTTGTCTTTCCTTTTAGTAGGCTGGACCATCATTCCAGACTCCAACTCTACTTTTTCACCCTCAGCCTTGCTTTGTGATCTTGTTTTTACTCAGATCCGTTCAGGGATACTCAGCATAGCTGCATGGGTTTTTATTTCTATCTCAGCCCAGATCATTTCCTAGCAGACAGTGCACATGTATAGCAGGAGATATCACCATCTTATTCCGGCCAGAACCCCGTCTTATTCCCAGGATACCATTGCCGTAGGATGTACCTTAGCCTGATTATCAGCATTAAGGACTTTGTATGTCTTACCAGTCAGATACTGTTCAGTGGACACAAGTTGCTCAGTCACAATGGAGACACTGGCACCAGTGTCTCTCGGTGCTTCAACTTGGTTGATATGAGGCTGTTGTCTGAATCTCTATAGATTCTTGGGCCAGACGGCCACGGCAGCTACATCCATCCCACCCTCTGAGACTAAGGTTGCCTCAGTAAGCTCATTGACATGGGCAGGGCCAACTTGGAATCCCATCTGGAGACTTAACACTGCAATTACTGCAGGTGCACTACAAGCATTATTTTTGTTTGAACAGTTAAGATCTCCAATTTGGTGTTCATTGGTTTGGCAGGTATGACACCAAGCCTTTCTATGATCCCAGTTATTACCCTTGTACCTGCCTTTGGGCTGGGTAAAGACTTGTGACCCACCCTCCTGTGTAGGTTTTTGGGGGCCTTCAGAAGACTCCTTTTTTTGGTTACCCTCTTTTCCTCGTGGGAACTGTTTGGCCTTCTTTTTGTTGTATTCCCCCACCAGTGGAAGTTTTGTTCACCCTTGGTTTGACCCAGTGGTCTACCTTCTTGCCCAATTCTTGAAGAGAAAGTGAACCTAGGCCTACCAGGTACTGATTTCGCTTTTCCTGCACGCAATTACTCAACAGATGTTCAGTCATCAATACATTGTAAAGCCCCTCATAATCATGCACATTGTTACCTTCTAACCAGCCACCTAGTGTCTGTACTGAAAAGACTACAGGGCTGACTGAGTTTTTTAGAGTTTACCTGAAGTTAGTTCTGTACTCTTCAGGAGTAAGCCCAAGGCCCTCAAGCGGGGTGTTCTTCTGAGGTCATAGGATTGAACATCTGCCTCATTCAGTGTCAAGAGTCTATCCCTGCATTTTTCTGAGAACATTTCCCAAAGGAGAGAGCCCCAGTGTTTGCTAAGCTTTTAGGAAACACTGGCCCTGTCAAAGGCTGTGAAACACTTGGTGATATCATCATCATCCTCATATTTGGGGACAATCCCTTTGGGTATTTTAGGGTTAGAGTGCCCTACACTGTCCCTAGTTATAACATTGCTGCCATTCTTCATGGATGTTAAACCCATTTCTGCTCTTTACCTTTTTTATGGCCGGTATCCTGTCTTCCAGGGCAATTCTTCAAGCCAATCTCTTCTAAATAATCTCATCCTCAGAGAGTTCTTCTCTGGGCCTTGAGCCGTCCTCACTAGAGGGATGTGCTCTAGGCATCTGAGGTTATATGTGGGGTGCAGGATCCTCTCAAGTATGGAGGGTCCAACTTACTCAATCTGCTGTGATCCTTAGGGTCATTGGCCCCATCAGATGGGTCTGATCATACTGTGGCAACAGGTCCTGGAGCTTTACTGTGGTAAGGTTTGAGCCTGTTTTAATTTTGTGCCCTTTGCAGAGGGTTTTTAACTGCTTATGGGAAAACTGGAAGTAAACCTCAAAAGTAAAGGGTAAAGATGAGCTACTTATGCACACCCTCTGAGGTACTCATTATAGTTCTGTAGTTGGGAACTTTTTGAGCTATGCCATAATCCGAACACAAATTTTACAGTCCTAACTAAAGTAAGTCTTTTAAGATTTTTAACTGTTATGCTGCTGGGAACTATCCAGGACCCTAACAGTTACGTTTAGGAATTTGGAAAAAAAAATACCCAATTCAAAAAAATTATCTAAAGGCAATGTTTGGATTTAATCATGTAGTCACTTATTGAACAAGTGGTATCAGCAGATGCTAAGTGGTAGACCACATCGCAGTTCCACCAATGCAGGAAGTTGGCTCTCTATATGGTGCACTAAGAAGTACACCCTGCAGAGAGGCCAGTGGATCCCCAATTAGTTTGCAGAAGAAAAAGTAGATAGGACTAATGCTCTATTTTGTAGTAGTGTGGGTGAGCAGTTAGGCTTATCAAAGGGTAGTGCTAAGCATTTGTTGTGATCAAAGAGCCACTAAATGAGACACAAACTGAAAGAATAAATCTGAGACCAATTTACAAAATAACACTTCTTTTTATATATACTTTAAACCCCAATACTTCGTTATAAGGTAAGTACATTTTTAAGCATAAATACTTTTCACTTGCAAAAATCGACACAGTGCAATTTCACTAGCTCTTCAATGTTAGCCCATTAAAGGAAAACACATTCAGCAAACAAGCACTTTACAACTACTCATAGGACCAATTGTGTAGACTTAAAGTGAGCACTGGGCAAGGTACCGGACCACACCAACAGGTCACTCCAGGCAGCACTAGGGCAGCCGAGTGTAGAGGTGTAGTATGGCGTCGAGTGACCAATGTATTTCAATGGGGATTGATCCCCTGGGATTTAGGCTGCAGGCTCTGACTGGGGTGCCAGTCGGGGCCAACCAACAGGTAGGTCGCAAACATGATGTGCTTAGGGACATAGGTGCATCTTTGGTCCTCTTTACTAGGGCTCAGGGTGTGATGGATGCAGGGGTGTTGTTTGGCGTCTGGTTTCCTTGACCAGGACGAATCACGGTTGGGAGGGTTCTGTGTTCTGATGCTGCAGGCTTCGTCATGAAGTCCAAGAGAGGTGAAGCCACAGTGGACGTCAGCTCAGAATAGCTGGAGGATGTTGTTCACACCAGGGGTCCACTTCAACTCGGGCCAGCGGCGACGGATGCAGTGGTTTCTTTTGAGATCAGGTGTCTCATCTCAGAGGCTGATGGAGAGGGGGCCTGGTTGCTGAGGCTACATTCAACTTCAGGAAGGGTGAAACCATGATGGTTTCAGGCCCTGGGCAGCTGGGGAACCTTGCTGGCACCAGAAGTCCACTCCCCCTAGGGTCGGTGACTTTGCGTGCAATGGTGTCTTCAGGAGTCCGGTCTTTGAGGTTCTGGGTGCTGCAGAGTCCTTTCCTTAGAGATGGTTGGAGAGCAGGTCCTCTGGTCACAGAAGACTTGTCTTCTTCAAAGGCAAGCAGTCCCCCCAGGTTTCTGATGGTTCAGCTACTGGACGGGCATCTTCTGGTGCCTAGTCCGTCGAAGAAAGGCCGGCAGTGTTGGTACCAGGTCAGCTGCTTCTTGTTCTCCTCTTCTCCGGGTGTATTTCTTCTTAGTTCTTTACTTAGGTCATCAGCTTATGAGTTCTGGGGTTCAGATGTGCCACCTAAAGGCTCAATTTAGGGGTGTTACAGGGAGTGCCAATGGGTTGCCCATCATTAGGGTGACTGCACCCTTTCTATTACCACTTCTGTTGGGAAGTTGGCATAACCCTGACCCCAGTGGTCTAATTCCTTCCAAACCATGATTGAGGAATTTAAAAACTGGTGCCCACTTCAGCTCACATACTTGGGTGGGGGTGACTGCCATAAAGTGGGCACACCCCCTAATCTCCCTAATTTTCCTGCCTTTCTGCCAAAAGCGGGGTCAGGACAAAAAAGGGGGGGGGGGGGGGGTTATCACCACCACTTGGAGAGACCTGGGTTGCATTACAAAGGCGGCTAGGCCTTTGAAGCTTCATGACCTGAAATGTCCATCCTGCCTGGAGAAGGTGTCCACGCCCCGCCCAGTGCAGGCTTTTGTCTGTGGAACCCAAGAGCCCTTAAGGGGTCAGAAACGTGGCTAAGGTGGGTAAACGGGTCACGACCAGTCAGTTAAAAAGCTAGTAGCTGGTAGATTTTTGGGAGGCACCTCTAAGGTGCCGTATGGGTGCATGTATTAGTGAATCAAGCACTTGCATCAGTGTGGGTTCACTGATACCAAACATCCCTATCTTCAGTGAAGCCATCATGTGGCTGTGGAACTCATAGTGACCAGTGTCCAGCACGTTTTTAAAATGGCTTCCTGGTCACTTACTATGTCTGAGAGTCGACAGATATGTAGCAGGGGCATGTGTGCTTCTGCAGATATGCCTTCATATGTAATATAATGCACCTTGCCTTAGGGCTGTAAGGCCTGCAATAGGGGTGACTTACATATATTACGTACAGTTTTAGGGTATATGACACACACACACACACTGTGCTCCATGTTGCAGTTTCACTTTTGTCTGCACCAAGACACGCAGCCTGCAATGGCAGCCTGCCACGTGCTTTTATGAGGGGTCCCTTTGGGTGGCACAATTCACGCTGCAGCCCTTAGGGACCCTCTTTAGTACCCCAGGCCCTAGGTACCTGAAGTACCATTTATTAGGGACTTACAGAGGAATCTAAAGGTTTTGCCATTTGGGGAAATGCAGTTTTAGTTGAAAGAGATCTGGCTTTGGGGACCTGGTTAGCAGGAATCCAGTGCAGTTTCAGTCAAAATTACATCAGAAGCTAGGCAAAAAGCGGGAACTAACCATGCTAAAAGGGTTGTTTTCCTACAACCACAATTAACACAAGTACACCTACTATTAGAGAGAAAGAATGACTTATACGGTTGGAGGTGTCAAAGAGCAAATAAACAGAAGCTCAATATAGGGGGGGCTCCCAAGAGACACGTAAAGCAAATCTCTTCAACTTTGGTAAACTACCTTGAAGACGATGGACGGCCGAATATGACAGCAAACTATAGGTCATTTTCCTTAAGGAGAAAGCACATTAATTTCATGTGGATAGGTTGAGTGGATATGTGCATATATACTTTCAGGTGGATCAGGGGCCTGGGATCTAGGAAATAAACCATTTTGAAGGGATGATATACAAAGTATATACAAGGTATTTGTTGACATCGCTTAGGTCCAAAATCGTTAGATGTCTTCTGTATCAAAAACAGGATGAAGTACATTCCCTTTCCCCATTTATCTTGATGAATTGCCATCACTCCTCTTTCTGCTACATCATCTTGTTCCCTAATAATACCTCCACCTCTTTGCTCCCTGAGCAGTACCTACAAATCTTCACCTCCCTGCATATCCATTTTCAAGGTGGCTGTTTCTTAAAGAAAAAAAAAATAACTCCAACAGAGCTTCCGGTGCTGGCCAGATGGGAATTGATGCTTGTTATTGGGGCAGAAAACGCATCAAGAAAAGAACCCAATATTTTCCATGGTGTGCCACAGCATATCAGACAGCTGCTGGTCCTGGATTATTTTTTATTTTTTTTACATTTCTGGGTCTGGACCATCTTTCCCTGAAGACTCTGAAAAACTGTGTACCTTCTCCTCTTCATCACAAGAGTTTGGCTTTTTAAAGAATTTCACACTGTTCTGTTATTAGAGGCATTGTCCACCCTGTGAGAATTTACTACAACGTGGTGAAGCAAGACTGAATTGCTCCCAGTGTGAGAGGAAGGGTTTGTTGCACAAAACTGGGTTATTTCTTTCTGTGTATCTGTGTGTGTGTGTGTGTGTGTGTGTGTGTGTGAGTTAAAAAAAAAAATATATATATATATATATATATATATATATATATATATATATATGTTCGATGGCATGTGTAGCTGCAGATACACATGCTGTGCACATTCCGCCATCTAGTGTTGGGCTCGGAGTGTTACAAGTTGTTTTTCTTCGCAGAAGTCTTTTTGAGTCACGAGATCGAGGGACTCCTCCCCTTTCGGCTCCATTGCGCATGGGCGTCGACTCCATCTTAGATTGTTTTCTTTCCGCCATCGGGTTCGGACGTGTTCCTTTTCGCTCCGCGTTTCGGTTCGGAAAGATAGTTAGAATCTCGGAAAATTCTACAGTATTGTTTGCGTTCGGTATCGGGTTAGTTACAACAGATCAACGCCGAATTTTGAAGAACTCCGGTGGCCCTTCGGGGTTTTTGATCCCCCGGCGGGGCCTGGTCGGCCCGACCACGTGCATCTTCAAGGCTAATGGAACGGACCCCATTCCGCTTCTGCCCCGAATGTCACAACAAGTATCCTTACACAGATCAGCATCTGGTCTGTAATTTGTGTTTGTCTCCCGAACACAAAGAGGATACCTGTGAGGCCTGTTGAACGTTTCGGTCGAGGAAGACATTAAGAGACCTAAGGGCGAGAAGACTACAAATGGCGTCGGCGCCGACAGGACAAAGACACTTGGAGGAGGAAGAAGAAACCTTCTCCATCGAGGATTCGGACTCGGACAAGGTCGATCCCGAAAAGACGCCAAAAACCGTGAGTAAGACGTCGACACACAAAACACACGGAAAGTCCAATAAAGCCCAGGGGACGCCACCGCCAGCAGGCCATGGCTTAACCCAGAAAGTAGGTGACCGACCATCGGCACCGAAAAAGGGCACGCATGTGTCGAAGGCATCCGACTCCGGTCGAGATATAGGCACAGAGCAGACGCGACCCCGAGAATGCAGGTCAGAGCAATTTCTGCACCGAGAGGGCGGCACCGAAGCAAGTCGGCATCGAGAGATCGGAACGCCGAAAACTAAAAAAGTGGCGTCGGAGCCGAAAAAGACTGCCAAAAAAGTTTCCATACCGAAACATCCGGCCTCGGAACCGAAATCAAGTTCCTACACAGAGGAACAGGGACTGTCCTCACAAATGCAAGGACATAGGTTCGGACAAGAACTAGAGTCAATGGAACCAGATTACACTCAAAGAAGGCTCCACATCCAAAAAGACACAGGGAAGATAAGTACTCTTCCCCCAATTTGGATGAAAAGAAGACTTGCCTTCCAAGAGAAAGACAAGCAGCCACAGGCAAAGGTGGCAAGACAAGTAACCCCGTCACCATCTCCACCACGTTCAACACAACCATCACCGATAGACACTCCACCACTGATGCAGTCTCCAACTCATACTGGAATGAGTCAGGATGATCCCGACGCATGGGATCTTTATGATGCGCCAGTATCAGATAACAGCCCAGACTGTTATCCAGCGAGACCGTCGCCACCTGAGGACAGTACAGCCTACACACAGGTGGTGTCAAGAGCTGCGGCGTTTCATAATGTCACCCTGCATGCAGAGCCTATTGAGGATGACTTTTTATTTAACACACTATCGTCCACACATAGCCAGTACCAGAGTCTCCCTATGATACTTGAAATGATAAAACACTCCAAACAGGTGTTTCAGGAGCCTGTGAAGGGCAGGGCCATAACTCCAAGGGTGGAGAAGAAATACAAGCCGCCACTAACAGACCCTGTATACATCACGCAGCAATTAACACCAGACTCTGTGGTAGTAGGGGCAGCTCGCAAAAGAGCGAACTCGCACACCTCAGGAGACGCACCACCTCCAGACAAGGAGAGTCGCAAATTTGACGCTGCGGGTAAAAGGGTTGCAGCACAAGCAGCCAACCAATGGCGCATTGCCAACTCACAGGCATTGCTGGCGAGATATGATAGGGCTCATTGGGACGAAATGCAACATTTCATTGAACACTTGCCCAAAGAGTTCCAAAAAAGGGCCCAACAAGTGGTGGAGGAAGGACAGAGCATCTCGAATAATCAAATACGCTCTGCAATGGATGCAGCGGATACAGCTGCTAGGACAGTAAATACAGCAGTGACCATAAGGAGCACGCATGGCTGCGTACATCAGGATTCAAGCCGGAAATACAACAAGCTGTGCTGAATATGCCATTTAACGGACAGCAGTTGTTTGGGCCGGAGGTGGACACTGCCATAGAAAAACTTAAAAAAGACACAGATACGGCCAAAGCCATGGGCGCACTCCACTCCCCACAAAGTAGAGGCACATTTCGAAAATCACAGTTTCGAGGGGGATTTCGAGGACAAAGCACGGAACCCACAACCTCACAAACAAGGCCCACTTATCAGAGCCAATATCAGCGGGGAAGTTTTCGGGGGCACTATAGAGGGTGACAGTTCCCAAAAAGTAGAGGGAATTTCCAAAGTCCCAAAACTCCACAGAACAAGCAGTGACTTCGACGTCACAAATCCCCAGCACATAACACCAGTTGGGGGGAGACTAACCAAGTTCTACAAACAATGGGAGGAGATAACAACAGACACTTGGGTCCTAGCAATTATCCAGCATGGTTATTGCATAGAATTTCTAAAATTCCCTTCAAATGTCCCACCGAAAACACACAATATGACAAAACAACACATGGATCTTCTACAACTGGAGGTCCAAGCGTTGTTACAAAAACATGCACTAGAACTGGTACCAATTCATCAGAGAGGAACAGGAGTTTACTCGCTGACCTTTCTCATACTCAAAAAAGACAAAACTCTAAGACCTATATTAGATCTCAGAACATTAAATATCTACATCAAATCAGATCACTTTCACATGGTGACACTGCAGGACGTAATCCCATTGCTCAAACAACACGACTACATGACAACACTAGACCTAAAGGATGCATACTTCCATATACCGATACATCCTTCACACAGAAAGTACTTAAGGTTTGTATTCCAAGGAGTACATTACCAATTCAAAGTGTTGCC